>NC_091960.1:21451691-21751691 GCF_031021105.1 Erythrolamprus reginae
CTTAGATATATTTTACTATGAGTATCTCCTCTATAACCTTCATCATGTATTTTACTATGTGTATATTGATATATACTCACTAAAACCCTCATTGTCTATTGGACAAAATAAATAAATAATAAATAAATAAAATAATGAATGCCCAACAGGGGGTGGAAAGGGGTTTTTGATATGTGTGTAACGTGCCATTTTTCCTCAGACTTTTCTTTTCTTTCAATACTTCAAGTTCTGATTTTGATAAATTCACTTTTGAACCTTTATAAAAGGACTCTGAGTTTTATTTGTCTGAATTCTGACTGGCAGCTTGACAGTCACACTCTTTTCCAGGGCACCAGAGGGCCAGACGAGGAACAATGGTTGGAAGGTGACCAAGGAGAGATTCAATCTAGAAATAAGGAAAAACTTCCTGACAGTCACAGCGATCAGCCAGTGGCCCAACTTTGGACATTTTCAAGTGGAGATTGGACTGTCATTCGGCTGGGGTGCTGTAGGATTTCCTGCTTAAGCAGGGGGTTGGACTTGTTGACCTGCAAGGTCCCTTTCAACTCTAATAATTCATTTTTATTTATTTATTTATTAGATTTGTATGCCACCCCTCTCCAGAGACTCAGAGCGGCTCACAACACAAAACAATACAAATCCAATGATTAAAACAATTTAAAACCCTTAATATAAAAAGCAATCATACATCTCATATAAAGTATACATAAAACGGAAAACTTTCCAGGGGAATCAATTTCCCCATGCCTGATGACAGAGGTGGGTTTTAAGGAGTTTGCGAAAGACAAGGAGGGTGGGGGCAATCCTAATCTCCAGGGGGAGTTGATTCCAGAGAGTCGGGGCTGCCACAGAGAAGGCTCTTCTCCTGGGTCCCGCCAGACAACATTGTTTCGTCGACGGGACCCGGAGAAGGCCAACTCTGTGGGACCTAACTGGTCGCTGGGATTCGTGCAGCAGAAGGCGGTCTTGGAGATATTCTGGTCCGATGCCATGAAGGGCTTAATAAATAAATAAAATAAATAAATAAATAAATAAATAAAAATCATTTTACCCTTAATATTGTTACATTTAAAAACCAAATATAGATTTGGGATTCTGAGATTTGTAGTTTTGCAATATATATTTCTAACATTAAGGATGAGCAAAGTATACCAATATCTAAGCATTTAAACCAAACTATATTTGGTTTTTGGCATATTTGTCTTTTCTCTATATTTCTCAATCTTTTGGCTTTCTAACCCTTCAAAGTGCAAATAGTTTGGGACTTTAAAAAGCAAACTGGAATCATAAAGCAAGCCACAAAAATCTCAGTGGAATAAAGTTGCTCTTGTTCGCTCAGCAAAAAAAATCAAAACATAATTTCTTCCAATTAAATATTAATCCATTCATTTACAGAATTACACCATTAATGTATTTATGACACATTTAGGCTTGTCCCTGCCTCAATTTTGATTGCTTTTCATTAAGTAATTTTAAAAATTACTTTGTTCCAAGAATGGCTTGTTTAATTTTGAGGGACTCTTTGCCAAACCTTTCCTAATTGCTTTGATAAAGGTAGAATAATTAAAGTTCGTATGAATTCAGGACCAGGATAAAACATCCAGCATGAAAATGTTAATGGTGAAATGATTGCTGTTTCTCTTCTGGGAAATTCTAGAAGGACTATTACAGGAATTTCTTTCAAAACACAAAGGTAATAAATGCAAAAGAAATGGACAATAGTTTCAGATACTGTCCTCTGTCTGTTTATGAAATTTTCCATAGCAGCTCCATCTCTGAGGCCAGGTATGACTTCAAAAAATGATAAAAACAAGTCCTTTTTCCAAGGAAATGGGGCAGCAAGGTTCTAACTTTTATTAACAATATTTAAGAGGTCTGTGTTGAAATAGTCACCTCCGTATGTCTGGACTTTGGAAAAAGTTGTTATGTTTATTTAAATGGTTACCTTTGTCCCCTTTCTGTCTCCCTCCCACCTGTGATTACTGTATTTAAGTTTAATTTGCTGTCTGAACTTTTTCCATGATGGCACATTATATGTCAACTTGTTTAGAATGTTTTTATTCTTAGGAAAGGTAACTTTTTCTATGCTTTGGTGTTGAACCAGGAAGGTAATGTGTATTTTATGTGTTTGCTCTTTGATTAAAAACTGTTTCTTTTAACTTTACATTGAGAGCTTGAATTATTAACATTGGTTGTGATTGTTTTATTACACTTTTTAAAAAAAATAATCAATATAGTAAAATACATAAAAACAGATTGAAAATAAGTAAGGGGAAAATAAATAAATCATATATATACATCTTTCACATTTTTCCTATTAAGTAACTATCACCTATTTCCCCCCTCTTTGTTCCATTCAAAAACAATTCAATATTTTTTTCTTTTTTCAGCAAAATGTTTCCAGTCATTAAAAAAAATCTTATGGTTCTTTTATTGCAATTTTATGGATTAAGCTTAGTTTAGTTCTTGGAAGCCCTTCAAGTTTCACAAATATGCAGGATACAAGAGGTTGTAGACAAGAAAAAAAATGTTATTCACATTTTTTAAAAATATATTTTTAGTAAGATTTACTAAATCTTTAGTAAAGATTTAGTAAAAATCTTTAGTAAGATTTTTTGTGGCAATGGTTGGGAAACAAATATGAGTAATAAGCAAAGGTCAACTTTTCTCATTTCCTATACTTTACTTGTTTTTTTTTTAATAGATGTAGAGCAGCGTACCTCAACCTTAGCAATGCTAAGATCTGTTCGCTTGAACTTCCCAAATTCAAATGATAACAGGAAACTGCACTATATGCTACATCTGATGCAGAAGTGGATTGTTCCTACCACCGTTATTGGGGTGCTGTGCACACAACTTTGGGTATCTTGTGGGAACGTGCAGCATCACAGCTTGTTTTTGCTTCTGTGCATGCACAGGAAGCAAAATCCTGGGAGGGGACATGCACAAGAGAGATTTTGGTGGGTATTTTGCTTCTGCTGATGCGCAGAAGCAAAAAATCACTGAAATCTCTCTCACAGCCACATTTAGTAGAGATATCCCCCAACTTACAACTATTCCTTTAGTGACTATTCAAAGTTATCATGACAATTAATGACCATTTTTCACACTTATGACCATTATAGTATCCACATGGTCACGTGATCAAAATTCAGACGCTTGGCAACTGACTCACATTTATGATGGTAGCAGTGTCCTGGGGTCATGTGATCCTCTTTTCCGAGCTTCCAACAAGCAAAGTCAATGGTCAAGCCAGATTCACTTAAGAACTATGGCATTAACGTAACCACTGCAGTGATTCACTTAACAAATATGACAAGGAAGGTTGTAAAATGGAACAAAGTTCACTTAACAAATGACTCACTTAGCAATGGAAATTTGGGGCTCAGTTGTGAGCATAAGTTAAGGACTACTTGTATTATTATTATCTCTTCAACACAATGTGAGTTGTGTCACAACGGTACCCAGTTTTTAACTGGTGTTGAACTTCATAGCATCAAGCCTTTCCCAGGAATCCAGGATGCCATAATGTATCGGCATAATATATTACAGATTATTATTATTATTAGAGTTAGAAGGGACTTTGTAGGTCAACTAGTCCAACCCCCTGCTCAAGCAGGAGTCCCTACACCATTTCAGACAAATGGCAGTCCAATCACCTCTTGAAAGTCTCAAGTGTTGGAGCTCTCACAACCTCTGCAGGCAAGCTGTTCAACTGGTTGATTCCTCTCAAAGTTCCTTCTTATTTCCAGGTTGAATCTCTCCTTGGTCAGCTTCCATCCGTTATTCCTTGTCTGGCTTTCTGATGCTTTGGAAAACAGCCTGGCCCCCTCCCCTCTGGCAGCTCCTGAAGTATTGGAACATTGTTATAATGTCTCCCCTGGTCCTTCTCTTCGCCAGACTGGCCATGCTCAGTCCCTGCAACCACTCTTCATATGTTTTAGTCTCCAATCCCCTTATCATCCTGGTTGCTCTGCGCTTTCTCTGAAGTTTCAATGCCTTTTTGATAGTATGGTGATCAAAACTGGATGCAGTAGTTTAGTTGTGGTCTAACTAAGGCTTTGTAGAGTGGTATTAGTACCTCCCTAGTCCTAGATTATATTCCTCTGTTAATGCAATTTAGGATTGCATTAACTTTTCTTTGCCTGCTGCTGCACATTGCTCATATTTATTTATTTATTATTTTTTATTTATTTATTTATTTATTATTTAGATTTGTATGCCGCCCCTCTCCGCAGACTCGGGGCGGCTCACAACAAGTGAAAAAACAATCTACAACAAATCTAAATTACTGTTTAAAAATATTTAAAAGACCCCATATTCTAAACACACACACATACATACAAACATACCATTCATAAATTGTATCTGCCCAGGGGAGATGTTTCAGTTCCCCCATGCCTGACGACAGAGGTGGGTCTTAAGGAGTTTACGAAAGGCAAGGAGAGTAGGGGCAGTTCTAATCTCCGGAGGGAGTTGATTCCAGAGGGCCGGGGCCGCCACAGAGAAGGCTCTTCCCCTGGGGCCTGCCAACCGACATTGTTTAGTTGACGGGACCTGGAGAAGGCCCACTCTGTGGGACCTAATTGGTCGCTGGGATTCGTGCGGCAGCAGGCGGTCTCGGAGATATTCTGGTCCAGTGCCATGAAGGGCTTTAAAGGTCATAACCAACACTTTGAATTGTGACCGGAAGTTGATCGGCAACCAATGCAGATGCGGAGTGTTGGTGAAACATGGGCATACCTAGGTAAGCCCATGACTGCTCTCGCAGCTGTATTCTGCACGATCTGAAGTTTCCGAACACTTTTCAAAGATAGCCCCATGTAGAGAGCATTACAGTAGTCGAACCTCGAGGTGATGAGGGCATGAGTGACTGTGAGTAATGATTCCCGGTCCAGATAGGGCCGCAACTGGTGCACCAGGCGAACCTGGGAAAACGCCCCCCTCGCCACAGCTGAAAGATGGTTCTCTAATGTGAGCTGTGGATCGAGGAGGACGCCCAAGTTGCGGACCCTCTCCGAGGGGGTCAATGATTCCCCCCCCCAGGGTAATGGAAGGACAGATGGAATTGTCCTTGGGAGGCAAAACCCACAGCCACTCCGTCTTATCCGGGTTGAGTTTGAGTCTGTTGACACCCATCCAGGCCCCAACAGCCTCCAGACACCGGCACATCACTTCCACCGCTTCGTTGACTGGACATGGGGTGGAGATGTAAAGCTGGGTATCATCAGCGTACTGATGATACCTCACCCCATACCCTTGGATGATCTCACCCAGCGGTTTCATGTAGATATTAAATAGCAGGGGGGAGAGGACCGACCCCTGAGGCACCCCACAAGGGAGAGACCTCGGAGTCGACCTCTGGCCCCCCACTAACACCGACTGCGACCGACAGGAGAGGTAGGAGGAGAACCACTGGAGAACAGTGCCTCCCATCCCCAACCCCTCCAGCCGGTGCAGAAGGATACCAAGGTCGATGGTATCGAAAGCCGCTGAGAGGTCAAGAAGCACCAGGACAGAGGATAAACCCCTGTCCCGGGCCCGCCAGAGATCATCCATCAACGCGACCAAAGCAGTTTCCGTGCTGTAACCGGGCCTGAAACACGACTGCTGGGGACCTAGATAATTGGCTTCTTCCAAGGACCGTTGGAGCTGGAGTGCCACCACCTTCTCAACAACCTTCCCCATAAAGGGAAGGTTGGAGACTGGACGGTAGTTATTAAGTACGGCTGGGTCCAGGGAAGGCTTCTTGAGGAGGGGGGCGCACAAGCGCCTCTTTATAGGATGATGGAAAGGATCCCCTCCCCAAGGAAGCGTTGATAATCTTCTGGACCCAGCTCCGTGTCACCTCCCTGCCGGCCGAGACCAGCCAGGAGGGACACGGATCCAGTAAACAGGTGGCGGAACACACAGCTCCAATGGCCTTGTCCACTTCATCAGGTGTCACCAGATCAAACTCTTCCCAGACAGGTGGACAAGTACGGGCCCCAGTCACCTCGACTGACTCATTGTCAGCCGACTCTGTTTTCCAATTGGAGTCGAGGTCCGCCCGAATCTGAGTGATTTTATCAGCGAAAAACGTGTTAAAGTCCTCGGCACTACTCTGAAAGGGCTCCCCAGCTCCCCCCTGGTTAAGAAGGGAGCGGGTCACCCTAAACAGAGCGGCCAGGCGGGATTCCGCTGATGCAATCAAGGCGGCATGATACACGCATCTTGCCGCCTTGAGCGCCACTTTGTAAGTCTTAATAAAAGCTCTTACAAGTGTTCCATCGGATTCAGACTTGCTCTTCCTCCATCGCTTCTCTAGACGTCTCTTCTGGCGTTTCAACTCCCGGAGCTCCTCGTTGAACCATGGAGCTCTACGGGGTCTAGCGCCACAGAGAGATCGCAAAGGCGCAATCCGATCAAGAGCCTCCGCTGCAGCCTTGTTCCAGGCTTCCGCAAGAGACTCCGCCGAACTGTGGACGAGTGCATCTGGAATAACCCCAAGCGCCGTCTGAAAGCCCTCTGGGTCCATCAGGCGTCTGGGGCGGAACATCTTAGATGGTTCCGCCTCCCTGCGGGGAAGGATTGGAGCCAGGAAGTCAAGCCGTAGTAGAAAATGGTCTGACCATGACAAAGGCAATATTTCTAAGCCCCTTAGTCTCAGACCATTACTCAATTGCTCAGAGAGGAATACCATGTCGGGCGCGTGCCCTCCCTCGTGAGTCGGACCCTGTATTACTTGAGTCAGGTCCATGGTTGTCATGGTGGCCATGAACTCCTGTGCCAGTCCAGAGGCTTCGCCGAGTGACGGCAGGTTGAAGTCCCCCAAGACAATAAGTCTGGGAAACTCCACCGCCAACCCGGCTACCTCCTCGAGCAGCACAGGCAGGGCTTTTGACACGCAGCTGGGAGGCAGGTACGTGAGAAACAAGCCCACCTGAACCCCTAAGTCCAGCTTCACCAAGAGAGATTCGCAACCCGCAATCTCTGGAGCAATGAGTCTACGTAGGCAAAGGCTCTCCCTGGCTATAATAGCCACTCCTCCCTCCCTTCCCTGGGGTCGAGGTTGATGCCATATCTGAAACCCAGCTGGGCAAATTTCAGAGAGAGGAACTCCTCCCTCTGGGCCCAGCCAGGTTTCAGTAATACATGCCAGTTGGTTGTCCATCAAGTTAGTTGGTTGGTTGTCCATCAAGACTCCAAGATCCCTTTCACAGTCACTGCTATTGAGCGTGAGAATTCAACGTGAGAATTCAAGCAGTGTGGCCTTTTGCAACTAACAGACGGAAATTTTGTCAATTTGCTACCCAATACTTTCTTGGTATGGTACCTAACAGTATTTCTCAATTATGTCATCTCCATATGACCATGAAATAATGGTTCCTAGTTATAAACTAGCGTTGCATTTTAGATGGATCAAAATAATTTCCTATGATAATGGCAATGTCTTCCAGCAAGAATTTAGTTACCTAACCCAGGATTATTCCCTAAATAACAATAATCTTAATTTAGCCATATTGAAAATAAACCACATTATTCATTCAGCCATTCTCCCTTTAGTAGGATCCATGACGCAAAAAGTTTTATGGTGAACTGAAAGGCTGGATTGTAATACTGTATTTATTAAAATGAAACAGTTGCAAACAAAATTAGCTGGCCTGGAATAAATAACAGCTTTTGGTTTTGTGTACCATAGTATTACTTCGAGATTAGCATGGTGTATTCTTTCTCAATACAGCTATAATTAATAATAAATACCCTTTGCTAAATTAACTACAAAAAGTGCAAGCTGTAACCCTGAATGTGATTCAATTTACAGCACAATTTGGTTCATGTTTATTCAGAAAAGCAAATTGCATTAATCCAGGACTTCATATTCAGTGACCGAAAGGGTGGTTGAAAGGAAGGAATTAATTAAACAACAAAACCAAAGAAAACATATTTTTTTTAAAAAGTGCCAAACAGATTGGGTAGTTTTCCATGGGAAAAATAATGAGACACATTACCAGTTTTAGAATACGACAAAAAAAGTAAGTCAAGAAAATGTATTTTCTTATCAGCTTACCCCTGCTTTATGCAATGAGGCTCAGGCTTCTTTTGCACACCTTACTCACCAGAATATCGGATGCGGAAACCCTTCCTGCTGTAGGCATGATCGGAGGACCAGTGGAGATAGGCTCTGTTTCCCGAACTGGTCACCAGCAGCGGTGCAGAATAATTTCCACTTAGAGACAATAATAATGGACTTTGACCTGAAGACCCTTTAGTAACATCAGAAAAAGAGAGCACAAGCCCATGAAAAGCCTTAATTGGATTGAGCCAAAGTTAATTAATTAAATTTCTATGCTGCCCAACTCCCTAGGGACTCAGGGCGGCTCACAACAAAGACAGGTATAGATCAAAATAAAAAAGTTACAGTCATCCATACATCCATGGGCCAACCTCGCTAATTATCCCCCCGAGGTCAATGGCCCCAGGCCTGTCAGAAGGGCCAAGTCTTTATGGCTTTATGGAAGGCCAATAAGGTGGGTGTAGTACAGATGTCAGGAGGTAGCTGTTTCTAGAGAGTCAGGGCAACCACAGAGAAGGCCCTTACCCGCAGGCAGCCGACACTCTTTAGCTGATGGGACCTGAAGGAGGTCAACCCTGTGGACTCCTACTGGTTGCTGGGAGGTATGTGGTAGAAGGTGGTCTCAAAGATACTCTGGCCATGAGCCATGTAGGGCCTTAACCCTGGTGTTCTGTTTGGGTCTCTGAGACACAAAATCAAAGTTTGAGACCCTGTAAAAAATTTTCTCTGCATATCTGAAACTTGAAATTTCATGACTCTGCATCATTTCAGGGGTTCTCTCTATAAGATTTTTTTTGGGGGGTGGGGACTTCTTTCTTGCTGAAAAAAAATAGGCCTAAAGTTCTGTTCCTGGGTCACCCTGAACCGGCCCGAAAATTCTTCATTTGAGGTGCTTATGTTTGGTCAATTTGAAAATTTTTTTCACTTGGAAAGTAGTCTGAACATTTCTGCACACAATGATATGAAAATTGAATTGAAAAAAAATGCTTATTGGTTTATTTTGATCATAAAAGGCAGCCCCCCCTTTTTTGTGAACTTTTAAAAAAAATTATAGATAGTTTAGCCTGCAAAATGCATTCAATTTTACTAAAGTTGTTGTGGTATTGGTAGTTTGAACATTTATGAACATAAGAAAAGTATAAATGAACTGAAAAAATGATGCTTATTGGGGGGTTTTAAAATCAGAAATAAGGCTTCATCCCCCCCAAAATGCTTGCAACCATTTTCACTTTAAATTTTTTTTAGGCTCCAAATCAGAAATATTTTTAATATCTTAGGCATTGATTTACTAAATTTAACATTGCTGATCATCATTAAAATATTTTTTTGGGGGTGGGGGCTAACTTTTTTCTGGGCAAAATTTTACCTACACTTGTACTGTTCCCGGGTCTATTTGACCCAAAACAAAAAAAAACTTTTAGGTAATTACATTTGGTCTTTTTGAAAACCTTTTTCTCTGGGAAATTCGTTTGAACCTTTCTGAACAAAATGATATGAAAATTGAACTGAAAAAATTGATGCTTATTGGTTTATTTTGATCAAAAAGACTCCCCCCCCCCATTTTTGAGCATTTCATGTTAGTTTATATATATTTTTAGGCTACAAATCTCCAAGGGATTTTCCCCCAAAAGGTTTGATATACAAAATTGAACATTCCTGATCATAAGAAAAATATAAATTAACTGAAAAAATGGATGCTTATCGGTTTATTTTCAAATATAAGGTCATATGGTCTTATACTCGAGTATAAGCCTACTTGATTATAAGCATGGGGACCCTTTTATGAGCAAAATAAACCAATAAGCATCAATTTTTTTCAGTTCAATTTTCATATCATTATGTTCAGAAATGTTCAAGCTACCAATCCCACACCAACTTTAGTAAAATAGAACGCATTTTGCAGGCAAAACTAAATATAAATTGAAGCAGAACAGCAGGGTTAAAGGTAATAACCAACACTTTGAGTTATGATCGGAGATCATTAGGAAGCCAGTGCAGCTTGCGAAGAATTGGTGTAGTGCGAGTGTATCTCGGGGTACTCACAACAGCTTGTGCAGCTGCATTCTGAACCAACTGTAGTCTCTTAACACTCTTCAGGGCTAGCCCCATGTAGAGTGCATTGCAATAGTCCAGCTGTGAGGTGATAAGGGCATGAGTGACCGTCAGAAGAACCTTTTGGTCCAAGTAGGGTCACAATTGAATGTGTATGATTGTATAGTTAGGGTTTTTAATATGTATTAATGTTTTTAAACTGATTTAACTTTTACTATTAGATTTGTAATTTATTGTATCACTATTATGTTGTGAGCCGCCCCGAGTCTTCTATAACTATAAAATATAAACTAATTGGTGCACTAGTTAAATCTGTGTAAAGGTCCTCCTAGCTCCAGCTGTTAGCTTTTGATTTAATCTTAGCTGTGAGTCTAGTTAATTGTTTTTAAACTCTTCAGTTCCTTTAGAATATACAGAACCAAGCCCATTCTATATCAGGTCACAGAACTTTGGGAGTTGAAGTACATAAGTCTTAAAGTTGCCAAGGTTGGAGACCACTGCTCTAACAGCCTGCCATATTTATGGAAGGGGGGGGAGGGTTCACAAACTTTCAAGCCAGTGAGATCAATCTGTCTCAACTTGCTTAGTTAATGAAATGTCTATGTTGACTGTGCATGAGATAAGGCGGTTTGATATTTATTCCCAAATTTCTTAATTTATTCAATCTCTGGTACAGTATTTCTCAACATCATCAACTTTAACATGTGTAGATTTCAAGTTCAATATTCCTCCAAAATATTGGCTGGTGAATTCTGGGAATTGAAGCCCACAGATCTTAAAATTATAGATAATAAAGGGGGGAAACTGCTAAAAAAATGTGAGAATCAATTTATTTTTTCTTTGTTGTTTATTTCCTGTCCTTCTAACTCATACTTTTGGGGCGAACTCAGAAGTATCCTTAGGATCTCCCCTTATCTCTGCAACAAGAACCTTGGTAAGAAAGGTTGGGATAAAATAGGTTAACTCAAAAGAATTAAATTAATTCTATATACTATTTAAATTTATTTACATGTTCAAATCCATTGATTTGTAAAGTTATTTTACCTGGCTTTGGGCTATGTTGGAGAAAGCCTCCTGACATGCCATTCAAAGCATCATTGTCCACTTAAAGCAATGAAAGTTGTACAAACCTACCAGAGGTGGATTTCAACAAATTCTGACCAGTTCGGTAGCAGAAATTTTGAGAGCCTGGAGAACTGGTCCTGAAAATTTTGAGTAGTTCAGAGAACCGGCAGCAGAAATGTTGAGTACTTCAGAGAATCGATAAATACCACCTCTGACTGCCCCCACCCCCATTTATTCTCTACTTCCTGAGTCCCAGCTGATTGGGAGAAAGTGGGGATTTTGCAGTATCCTTCCCCTGGAGTGGGGTGGGAATGGAGATTTTATAGTATCCTTCTCCTGCCACACCCACCACGCCACGCCCAGCAAGGCATGCCATGCCCACCAAGCCACACCCACAGAACTGGTAGTATTTTTTTTAAAAATCCCACCACTGAAACCTACCTAGTGTGAAATTTTCTAATTGACAATTTTGCTAGGTGACAATCCCCATTAACCTGAGACCACTCTTGATGGGGCAAAGCTTATTCTAATTAAATATATCTGGGTAGAACGGAGGGGATGGAGTTGGGGAAGATTATATAGAAGACCAGTGAACCGAGATGATTGCAACAGCCTTCTTACAAGTTTCCAGACCTTTAGAATTCAGAAATTCTGAATGCAGATGTTTGTTTCAGCTGTACTAGTTATAACAGTGACTGACAGAGAAATCCTTCCTAATCAATCTTCATAATTACATTCATCTAGGGAAGCTTAACAAAGGGCTCAGTAAGAGACCATGATTTGGAACATAATTATTTGTTGGGGAGAAACTGGAAAGCAGGAGCCTGAAGACTAAATGCAGTTTTCTTCAACATGAAAGGGAAAGGCATAGAAAGCAAAAGGATGAAGGAAGAGGGCACAATTGCTTGTAAGGTTGAAGAAGGGCACTTCACATGAAAGTTTACAGCCTACTAAACAAGATGCCCTGGCAGGGAATCTCCAAAGTTAAATAGGCAGGTGAAATAATACGTCATTTTCTACTGTCTATCACTTTAGTTGGTAATCGTATCTTTTAGCAGCATGGAATCAGAAAAAAGAGAGTTTTATTTACTTTTTGCAAGACATTTTATAATTCTATAAGCTTATAATGCATTTCTCTCTCCCCAGGGTAACTGATGTCTTATTCATAGAGGAGTAGCCCAATGCATGATGCTACCAATCATATAATTCATGATTAATAATACTGGTGGTGGCCACCTAATATTGTTTTCTCTAACACTGATGATGTCACTAGTTTGACTAAGGACCTCTCATTTCAACCCTGAGCTACAAATATTCTCCTGTATCAGTTGCTTTTTCTTTCCCACTGGGCCAAATTCGGGTAGCTACAGTCCTGCAATGTGAGTCCTGCCCTCATTCGGTTCCACCACTTTCCACCCCTAAAAGAAAATATGTAGCTTAAGCAGCCTTTCTTCTGATAATCTAGCCCTGCACCCTTCTCATTTCCAAACTATCAAATCTTTATGACTCACCATCAAATATCCCAAACTCATCATACTTCTTCTCACTCAAGAAATATTCGACAGTGAAGGTGATGTTGTACTCTGGTTCCACTGCTATCATCCAAGAGCAAGTCTGGAAGTGAGGATAGCTGCCTGTGAAGGATGGGCTTAGGATCACTCCTGTGGAGTCACGGAGCACCTCATTCATTGGACAGTGAACTGATGGACACGCACATACACACAAAAAAAGAGCAAGGCACAGAGAGTCACTCTATGTCATTGTGAAAGAAAATTAGTCAAGGAGCTGGGAATTGGGCTCAAAAGACAGAGGAATCTGGCTAACACACCTAGCAGGTCTCCAAGGAGAATTGAGTTGTCATCATGGAAGGCTAGTAAATTCTGGAAGTTATTCCACAGATTGGCGAACATTGCCTGTTTTGGCTTACACTAGTTCACCAGGGCTCTAGAAGAAGTCTTTCCCATAACCAAATTGAGTGGAGGATACAGTTCTGTTGCATCTTCCTCTAGTTAGCAATAGACTTTGCTTACATGACTATCCTTTTAAAACTTAAGTATTCATAGGTCTCACAAACCCTCCTCCTTGTCTATACTGGGTTGTGAGTATGAGATGGATTGTCATGTTGTTTCTGCAAAGGAAATATCATTTGCAAATATAAACTATGCATTGCAATTGAAATTATCTATTGTAGCACCTATACCTTGTTTACTTTAAGTTCTCTTTATAGAATAAAGCCTGGGTCTCCTTTAGAAACATGTTTCTATGATTGACTGCAGAAAAAGACCTCATGGTCCATCTAGTCTGCCCTTCTACTTATACTATTTCCTGTATTTTATCTTAGGATGGATATATGTTTATCCCGGGCATGTTTTAATTCAGTTACTCTGGATTTACCAACCAAGTCTGCTGGAAGTTTGTTCCAAGCATCTACTACTCTTTCAGTAAAATAATATTTTCTCATGTTACTTCTAATCGTTAGAAGCTGGTGATATAGACTGAATTTATTTTTTTTGGCAATGAATAACAACAATCATCAACATCATCATCTACATTATTTTTACAGGAACAGTCTTTTTTTGACACCTTTTCTGAGTGTCCACAGTATAGGTGTTCAATCTGTTTATCTTCTTGTATATTTATGTTGTGGTCTGCCAGTGGAACTAAGTGGGAGATAAGTGGGACTGAAGAAAGCTCTTCCATGTGCTGAGCTGCCACTCCCATAGGAAAAAATTGGAATGAAAGGGGAATGGTGTTTGCAGGGAGAAAATTAGTTTACTTGTGAAGATCTGCTTATCTGAGAGATTTCTTGCCTATTCCCTTGTTCAGCATTGCATCAAGAGGCTATTGGCCTGGCAACTATCCAAAGACTGATAAAGTCTATATTTGCAACTCAAACAAGACTACTTGCCGGGACTTTGCTGGAATTCACATTAGCCAATTAAAAAAGGGTTTTTCAAGACAAAGAGTCTGTTTCATAATTTGGTCAGAACAATTCAGTACTAAATAGCAAGATATCCATACACTGTATTATTTACTCCTTGCCATGAGTTCTTGGATTTTTTGCATCAAAGTCACTGACCTTCACAAGTTGGAGGAGGGCCTTCAAACTGAAGGTGGGTACCAAGCCTGCAGGTCAGGATCTCATTTCCAACCACGGTGAAACCAGGAAGACATTGATACCTAATAATATCACCTATGGAAAGGAACAAAAATGATCCTGGTGTGTTTTAAGAGTACAAAAAGATATATTTTGAATACAGCTCATCAGATGGATCATGATTACAAGTGAACTAGATGTGAGGGAGGAGATCAGGATCCCATAAAGTTAACTGAAGTGAGGGGAAAGGAGAAAGCACGTGGACTCAAACTGCTATTCTCAAATTGTTATCTTGCCAAATGGGAAAGACCGTCTGCTATTAAATGAAAGCAGGTATATTTTGTCTCGTGATCCAGAAAGTCACTTTAGAGAGTGGTTCTCAACCTGGGGGTCAGAACCCCTTTGGGAGTCAAATGACTGTTTCACAGGGGTCGCCTAAGATAATGGGAAAAGACAAAATTCCCATGGTGTCAGGAACTAAAGCTTCTATTCTGGCACCTTGGAACATATTTTTACAATCTGACCAATTAGGTATTTACAGTGAAGGAGTCCCTCTGACCTTCCTGCCAATCATCTTAAAGCTCTGTTGGGAGAAATGGCACTAGACTTATGGTTGGGGGTCACCACAATATGAGGAATTGTATTAAGGGGTCGCGGCATTAGAAAGGTTGAGAACCACTGCTTTAATGTTTCTCAATTGTGTGGACTTCAACTTCCAGAATTCCCTGGCTAGCAAGTTGGTGGCTGCACATCTTAAAGTTGCCAAAAGTTGGAAACACTACTTTGAAGCATTAGTGATTTGAATTAGCCAAAAGACATGTCAAGGTAAGTAAGGAGTGGGGAAATAATGCATAAGCCTATCATTGCTTCATGCTCTGGCACATTTTTATTTGATATCTTTGCAGCACACTTGGTGGTGTAATTAGGGAGAAACCTTTGGCTGAATTACTTTGCAATATTTCTCCCAGATGTGTAACACTACACATCAGAGTCTTTGGAGAGGGGCGGCATACAAATCTAATAAATAATAATAATAATCAGTAAAGACTTGTCATTTGCTACCTCTATTCTTTTGTGAATCACTTCCACTTATCTCTTTGTCCTCATTAATTTTTCCAATTTTTCAAACTATGTACACATCTGGTGCACAGGTCAAGATTTACCCTTATGTGCCACTGAATACACTGACTGGTGGATAACATCTATTTTTTTTATATCCAAACTAACATTTATTATTTTATTTAAACCTGACAGGCTGAAAAGTTCATCCTGTCTTGCTAATTTTCTGCTTGTAGAAGAGTGAAGGTGTTGTATTCTGGTCCCATGCTATCATTCAAGACCAAGTTTGGAAGCTTGGATAGCTTTGTTTTGAGGAAAGTGGAGTGCTGAAATCCCACCCATCTTTCACATGCAAATCAAGGTGTCAAATCAGGGATGAGCTGCTCTACCTGCAAAATCAGCAATGAAGTGCCTTAGTATTAATTGATCCTCCAAAAGTTAATTAAACTAGCACCTGGATAGCACTGTTTAACAAATTAACAGAGTTGGGAGAGACCTTGTAAGTCATCTAGTCCAACTCCCCTACACTATTTTAGACAAATGTCAGTCCAGTCTCAAGTGATGAAGCTCCCGCAACTTCAAAAGGAAACTTCTGTTCCATTAGTTAATTGTTCTTACTGTCAGAAAGTTCCTCCTTATTTCTAGGTTGAATCTCTCCTTGATCAGTTTCCATCCATTATTCCTTGTCTGGCCTTCAAGTGCTTTGGAAAATAGCCTGACCCCCTCCTCTCTGTGGCAGCCCCTCAAATATTGGAACACAGCTGTCATGTCTCTCCTGGTTCTTCTTTTCGCCAGACTGGCCATGCCAAGTTCCTATAACCATTCTTCATATGTTTTAGTCTCCAGTCCCCTAATCATCTAGAGTCTAAACATCTTTTTTATAGTGTGGTGACCATATAGAGTACTGGATGCAGACCATACTCTAGGTGTGGTCTACCTAAGACTTTAAAGAGTAGCATTAATACATCACGTGATCTAGATTGTATCCCTCTGTTAATACAATTTAGGATTGCAGTAGCTTTTTGTGGCTCCCACTGCCTTGTCTGCTCAAAAAGGCTTTGGAGGAAGCTGGAGGGAAGGAGAAGGGAGGGGAGAGAGAGAGAGAGTCTGTGTGTGTGTGTGATAGAGAGAGATGACGGGGAAGCACCTTCCATGAGAGATCAGCCTACAACTGGGGAGCAAGGTGCTTGGGGAGGGGGCGGCGTCCGGGCTAACATCCTAGAGGGGCGGTGTGTGGGTGTGGTCTTTGGGTGGATCCCCCCTTTACTTTCTCGTCCCACCCTCCTCAGATGCACAAACTGGGCTTTCAGGTTTTAGCAAAGCAAGGAAGAAATCTGGGTGGGTGGCTAGGTGGTAAGTGGGTGGAGTGTTATCCTCCAACCAAGATCCTTCTCCCATGACTGGTGGAGGAATTCTGGGAGTTGAAGTCCACTAGTCTTAAAACTGTCAAGTTTGAAGACCCCTGAGTTAGGGGTTAGAAGTGCAAGGGTCTTTAAACCTGGCAAGGTTAAGGCTTGTGGACTTCAACTCCCACTCCTAAGGTAGCATGACTGGAGGAGGAATTCTGGGAGTTGAAGTCCACAGGTTTTAAAGCCTTAAAGTCCTTGAAGTTGTCAGGTTTGTAAAAAGTGTACATTGTTTTAAAAAGTATACATGGTTGTAAAATCTATTCTGCTACACTGGTATTTTATTAAACAATATAATACTACGCCATTTGGTTCAGAATACTTTTTTCCTTGTTTTCCTCCTCTAAAATCTGGGTGCGTCTTATACACCGAAAAATACGGTATTCATTTAGTTCTGTTTATTAGCCAGTTGTGAATCTATTTGGTGGTGAAGCTGTCTATCCCACTTTTTTCTACCTTACAAAGAAGTAGGTTGTAGTCTACTTTGTCAAATGCTTTGTTGAAGTCTATTATGTCCACAGTATTTCACTGGTCTACTAATTTAGTCACTGTGTTGAAGAATGAAAAAAGATTGGTTTGGCATGATCTGTTTTTAACAAGCCCGTGCTCGCTTCTAGTTACTTTAATTATTTCTAGGTGTTGACAGCTCGATTTTTAAATTATCTTTTCCAGTATCTTCCTGGGTTTTGATGTTAGGTTGCTTGGTCTGTACAGTGATACCTCAAGATACGAACCCCTCGTCTTACGAACAACTCGAGATACGAACCCGGGGTTCAGAAAAAATTTGCCTCTTATTACGAACTTTTTTTGTGTTACGAATGCCAAACCAGAACTTCCGGGTTCGGCGTTCGGGAGGCTGCTGGGAAGCCCCCTGGCTGTTTTAAAAGGTGACAGCCGGGCGGCGGGGCTTCCCAGCAGCCAATGTACGCCGAACCCAGAAGTTCGGGTTTGGCGTTCGTAACACGAAAAAAGTTCGTAAGAAGAGGCAAATTTTTTCTGAACCGTTCGGAGGCTGCTGGGAAGCCGGGTTTGGCGTTTGGCTTCAGGAGGCTGTTGGGAAGCCGCCCGGCTGTTTTAAAAGGTGAAAGCCGGGCTGGGGGGCTTCCCAGCAGCCTCCTGAAACCCGAACTTTTGCCGAACTTCCGGGTTCGGGGTTCAGGAGGCTGCTGGGAAGCCCCCCCAGCCCGGCTGTCACCTTTTAAAACAGCCGCACGGCTTCCCAGCAGCCTCCGAACGCCGAACGCGGAAGTTTAGGTTTGGCGTTCGGCTTCGGGAAGCTGCTGGGAAGCCGGGCGGCTGTTTTAAAAGGTGACAGCCGGGCTGGGGGCCTTCCCAGCAGCCTTCCAAACCCCGAACTTTTGCCGAACTTCTGGGTTCAGGATTCGGGAGGCTGCTGGGAAGCCCCCCAGCCCGGCTGTCACCTTTTAAAACAGCCGCGCGGCTTCCCAGCAGCCTCCAAACGGTTCAGAAAAAATTTGCCTCTTCTTACAAACTTTTTTCGTGTTACGAACACCAAACCCGAACTTCCGGGTTTGGCGTTCGGGAGGCTGCTGGGAAGCCCCCCGGCTGTTTTAAAAGGTGACAGCCGGACGGCGGGGCTTCCCAGCAGCCTCCGAACGCTGAACCCGGACAAGGCCGCAGATAGGGCGGTACTACTGGGAGTGGCGTCACGGGCCAGGGCAAATTGGAAAATGGGGGGGGCGGTGCCCGCCAAAAACTCCCCAACCCAGATTGCGATGGGGAAAAGCGCGCCAAGGAAAGCAAAAGGACCAGAGACACCTCGCCAAACTTTGCCTCTGCGGAGCTTCTCTGACCGCGGCCCGCACCTTCTTCCCACCCCCGCAAGGAAAGAAGGCAGGGAGGCCGGCAGGCAGGCAGGGAGCCCCGATCGCAGCCGCGGAAGAAAGTGCGGGGGTGACTTGGCCATCTTCTCCGCTGGCTTTGTGTGTCCCCCAAAGATTGCGAGGGCAAGAGAGCAGCGCCTTTCGGCCTCCGGAGGTGCTGGGCCGGGGATTCAGGGGGGGGGGCGTGAACACCGCCCGCCGCCCGGAGCCAATCGCCTTCCTGCTGCTGGTGCTGGGAGCAGGTAAGTGTGCGAGGCCGGCTGGGTGGGAAAGGCGAGGCGCGAGGGGGAGGCAAGGTCCCTCTTTTCATGCATCCGCTCAGTGAGCCTCTCCTTCCTTCCTTCCCTCCTTCCATTTCTTTCATTCCCCCTCTCTATTTTTATTTCTCATTCATTCTCTTTCTTTCTTTTCTCTTTCTGTCTTTCCTTCCTTCTTTCTTTCATTCTTTTTTTCTTTCTCTTGCTTTCTTTCTTTCTCTTGCTTTCTCTCCTTCCTTCCCTTTCTTTCATTTCTCCTCTTTCTGTCTTGCTCTCTTGCTCTTTCATTCTTTTTTCTTTCTCTTGCTTTCTTTCTTTCTCTTGCTTTCTCTCCTTCCTTCCCTCCTTCCATTTCTTTCATTCCCCCTCTCTATTTTTATTTCTCTTTCATTCTCTTTCTTTCTTTTCTCTTTCTTTCTTTCTTTCCTTCTTTCTTTCTTTCGTTTCTTTTCCTTTCTTTCTCTTTCTCTCTTTCTTGCTCTTTCATTCTTTTTTCTTTCTCTTGCTTTCTTTCTTTCTCTTGCTTTCTCTCCTTCCTTCCCTCCTTCCATTTCTTTCATTCCCCCTCTCTCTTTTTATTTCTCTTTCATTCTCTTTCTTTCTTTCTTGCTCTTTTTCTTTCTCTCTTTTACCTTCCCTTCCTCTATTTCTTCTTTTCTTTCTCCTTCCTACCTTCTTCCCTCCCTCCCTTCCTTCAGTCCTTCCTCTCTTACTCTCCCCTTTCATAAGTTTCCTTGCTTCCTTCCTCTGTTCCTGTCCCTTCCTCCTTTCTTTCCTTCCTTCCCTCCCTCCATTTCTTGCTTTCCTTCTCCTTCCTCCCTTCTTTCCTCCCTCAATCCCTTCTTTCACTCCTTCCTCTCTTACTCTCCCCTTTCACCTTTCCTTGCTTCCTTTGCACCCTTCCTCTATTCCTGTCCCTTCCCTCTTTCCTTCCTTCCTTCCCACCCTCCGTCCATTCATTCACCCATTCCTCTCTTGCTCGCCCCTTTTACCCTTCCTTCCTTCCTTCCTTCCTTCCTTCCTTCCTTCCTTCCTTCCTTCCTTCCTTCCTAGCTCACCCTCGCCTTTCTTCCCTTCCTTCCAGATGGGAGTGACCCCTCAAGACACCCGCCTGACTGCTGGTAACGTGCTTTGTCTCTCCCCTCGTCCTTTCCAGCTCCTTGCCGGTGGCTGCCGGGTGTGGGATCCCCCTCCCCTTGCTAGAAAGCACATGGTTTTTTGTCAACAAGAAGGGAGAAGTGCCAAGGAGCCGTAAATAAGCCTCGCTCCGCCTGACCGATGCCAGGAGGATCTTTCTTTCCCTTGTCACTCCCGCTTCTTTCTTTCTCCTGGACGAGTCCACACAATCGGCTTAACCCAGTTCCTGAAATAGCCTATGGCAGTGCTTCCCAACCTTGACAACTTGAAGATATCTGGACTTCAACTCCCAGAATTCCCCAGCCAGCATTTGCTGGCTGGGGAATTCTGGGAGTTAAAGTCCAGATATCTTCAAGTTTCCAAGGTTGGGAAACACTGGCCTATGGGACCGCCTCGCTTGGCGTGAAGCGGGAAATGATCCCCGGGGGATGGAGTGGCTTGGCGACTTAAAATAGTTTTAAAATGGCGGGGGGGCAGACACTTAGGCTGTATGGGGCCCCAAAATTCCTGATGGTGGCCCTGAACCCGGAAGTTCGGGTTTGGCGTTCGTAACACGAAAAAAGTTCGTAAGAAGAGGCAAATTTTTTCTGAACTGTTCGGAGGCTGCTGGGAAGCCGCGCGGCTGTTTTAAAAGGTGACAGCCGGGCTGGGGGGCTTCCCAGCAGCCTCCCGAACCCCGAACTTTTGCCGAATTTCCGGGTTCGGGGTTCGGGAGGCTGCTGGGAAGCCCCCCAGCCCGGCTGTCACCTTTTAAAACAGCCGCGTGGCTTCCCAGCAGCCTCCCGAAGCCGAACGCCAAACCCGAACTTCCGCGTTCGGCGTTCGGAGGCTGCTGGGAAGCCACGCGGCTGTATTAAAAGGTGACAGCCAGGCTGCGGGGCTTCCCAGCAGCCTCCCGAACCCCGAACCCGGAAGTTCGGCAAAAGTTCGGGGTTCGGGAGGCTGCTGGGAAGCCCCCCAGCCCAGCTGTCACCTTCTAAAACAGCCACGCGGCTTCCCAGCAGCCTCCCGAAGCCGAACGCCAAACCCGAACGTCCGCATTCGGCATTCGGAGGCTGCTGGGAAGCCCCGCCGCCCGGCTGTCACCTTTTAAAACAGCCTGGGGGCTTCTCGGCAGCCTCCCGAACGCTGAACCCAGAAGTTCGGGTTTGGCGTTCGGCGTTCGGGAAGTCGCTGAGAAGCCCCCAGGCTGTTTTAAAAGGTGACAGCCGGGCGGCAGCGTTTTTTTGCGGGTTTTTTTTTTGGTTGCACGGATTAATTGACTTTACATTGTTTCCTATGGGAAACAATGTTTCATCTTATGAACCTTTCATCTTACGAACCTCCCCCTAGAACCAATTAGGTTCGTAAGACGAGTTATGACTGTAGTTTCCTGGGTCTGGGTGTTTTTGTTTTTTAAAAAAGATGAGAAACACATCAGCTCTTTTCCAGTGCTCTTTAGTTCTCTGATATTCCTGGATTTTTGAAATAGGTGGTGCAGTGGTTCGGAGATGATACCTGCCAGTTCCTTTGGTACTCTGGGGTACATCAGGTCCTGGTGATTTGTATTCATCAAGTTTAGACAGGTATTCTCTTACTGTTTTTTTGCTTATTTTAATTTTAGTTTCCAGTCTGTTTTTCCGAGTTATATTTTTGTGACTTCATTTTTGCAGATTCTGGCAATCTGCTGATATCCTGCCATAATTTAGTGTCCTTTTTCACTTTTTTATACTTGTCCTTTTTGTCCTTCAATTTGTCAGAAAGATCTTTGTGCAGACATGCTGGTTTCTTCTTAGATTTCTTGTTTTTCTTTCTCAGTGGTATAGTGCTGGTCTGGGCTTTTATGATAATATTTTTCAAGATTTCCCAAAATTCTTGAGGTGCTTTCCCCTTTAGGATTTTCATCCAAGGAATATTTCCCAAGTTCTCTCTGAGTTTGGAAGGGACATCACCAGAAAATCCATGGCTTGTAAATCCAGGAGATTTGAAAAAAACAACCCAATGGCAAACAGCTGATATGAATATCTTCTATATTGCTGCCAGGAGTTGAGTCTGTCTCAAGTGGGGGCTTGTGGATTACAATCATATGAGGAACAATGTAATTTAATGTGCTGGTTCTAATCTCTGTGGTCTTCCTAGATTGAACCATTCATCCCTTAAGTAAGTTTCTTATAAAAGCTAACCCTGATTTTCATTTTAAGCTGCACAGACCTCCCTCCTCTTATCCACAGAAGATAAAAGCGGTGTAGAGAGGCAGGGTAAATGCTGTTGTTGTGTGTTCTCTTTTATGGGATTCCAGCTGCATCCAGTAGATTCCTGGCACTTACAATAAATAAGGAGTAAACTAAGACTTCACTGTGCTAAGATGCTGAACTGTGTGGGGCAAGAACAGGAAAAATCATTTACTAATTTATTGCAAATACATTATGAGTATCTATTTGAGATATTGAATTAGGACTGGGATCAGAATAGTGAGAACACTACCTTCCTATGATTTATAACACCTGTCTACATACAGAGAAAATGCTAGCAAAATCATGCATGCAATACCTATATTGTAATCCTCATTCTCAGTGATGATTTCAGCATTAGGAACCATAGTTGGTGGTTGGCACTTAGAAAGTTGATAGGCTGGGAAGAGAAAGAAATAAATTAAATGCACAAGAGTACCACATCTCTAGCTATGGGACTTTAATATATATCTTTGTATTATAGATCCTCGGCAAAAGTGGGAATAACTTTTTTAGATGTGGGGCCATATAAATTGAATGGATGAGTAAATAAATAATGAACAAAGAGAAGCCAGAAGCTGAATCTCTGGAAAATCAATTGCACAACAAATAGAACCTGCTCCCTGGGTGATGATGGGGAAACCAATTTTCTCCTTTTTGTAGCCTTTTGTGGTTCAACATTCTGAAGATTCATTGGCCCTCAAGGATATTTTTTTCAGAAGAAATACATTCTTTTTTTATTTTGTAAGTCAAATGTATTTCTTATTTCTTGGTTCCACCAACTACCCAGTTGTGCACTCAATATTTGAATGTCTTTGTGACACTGTTCACACAACTTAACTATTGAATTAACCCATTTGCTTGATTTGCACAATACCCGAGATCTCAAACTGTCTCAACAGGCAGAGTTAAGCTACAAGAAAGCATCTCTAACCTTAACAATAATCAATGCATGCAACCTTTGACTTCTAATAAATTTGATTAAGAATCCTGTGCAAACCTAACCAGAGGGATAAGGGCTACTTACTGGTCCAAATTAGTGGGTTTTTTATGTTACATCAGGGACAGTGGTATAGCATAGAAGGCACCCGGTAAACCTTAGTCGAATACATAAGCAATATCCAATTGAACCATCATTGCTGCATGCAAGAAGTTACAAAACAAGCATGACAACAAACCCTTGCACCACAGTGAGTTGTACACACCATAGAAGTGAATGACAAAGAGGCCTCCATTAGCTGCATCACTATGAAACTTTATCAGAGCATATTTGGAAGAGCTCTGGATAGCTTTTTTCACCGAGTGTCCTGTGAAAACCCCCAACTGGGGAGCTGTCTCTTGAGAACCATCCCTGCAGAAAAAGGAAAAGGAATACAAAAGAGGAACAGGGAAAAAATGGTTAAGAATGGGAGCATTACAGATCAGAGTTTATACATCACCCAGGTTGTTGGCTGAAGACAATTCTATCTGAAAATTTCGAAAGGGCTGATCACCCTCTTGATGTAAGAGCCAGATTATACTTGGAAGGCCAATCTGATACTCCAGTGGGTCAATCTGGCTCAAGGATCCACAAAGTACTTCTGATCTGATCACAGGCTACAAGATCTATACAAGGCATCTTTCCTAGTTTCATTCTTATTTTATTTGGAATATTTGCCTAGCTATGCACTTGGAGACTGCAACCAGTACAGAATGCAACCACACAAGCTGGTTGTGCCTAGGTACACCCACATAACTCCATCACTCTGTGAGCTGCATTGGCTACCGATTGGTCTCTGAACAAAATTTAAAGTGTTGGTCATTACCTATAAAGTTCTATATGGCACCAGACCAGACTATCTACAGGACCATCTTCGGCCATGTGTTTCCCAGTGACCAACTAGAGCCCACTATTTGGCCTTCTCCATGTCCTGTTGATGAAACAATGCCGCTTGGCAGGCCCATGAGGGAGGGCCTTCTCTGTGGTGGCTCTGTCTCTATGGAACCAACTGCCCTCAGAGACTCATACTGCCCCCATCCTCCTGGCCTACTGAAAGACTGTGAAAACATGGCTCTGCCGGCAGGCCTGGGGAGGGGGACATTAACATCTAGCTCCCCTAGCGATATGAATGTCTGTTGAATGAATGTGATATTTGGGGGTTTTAAAAATTAGTTATTATTGTTGTTATTTTGCTATTGTCTTTTATTCTGTATTTACTATTTTATTATGATTGTATGCCACCCAGATTCTGCAAGGAGTTGGGCGGCTTAAAAGTTTAAGAAATTAAATTAAATTAAAATGTCTCAATTCCCAACCTAGAAATATAGTACATAAAAAAAGAATTTGTATATACTTACGGATACTTACATATACTTATACATTGTTAAGTAGTTTTAGTTTTCAATAGTTTGCAATGAAAAAAATACAAAATACCATATTTTTTGGAGTATAAGCTGCACCAGAGTATAAGATGCACCTTAGTTTTGGAGAGGAAAACAAAGGGGGGGGGGAATCTGCCTCTACCTCCCAGCAATTTGCCTTTCAGCAGACAGCAATCAGCACAGGTGATATACACTGTTTGCAATGTGTTTCTGTGCATGTGTGCCTGACCTATAGAAATAGCAAAGAATTGGGAAGTGTATATTATGGCAGTATGTTAATGCCAGAAAGTTTTCTTAAATGTTGTCACACTAACCCCTCCCAATTATTTAAATAGATCTACTCTAAACATGACTAAGTCTGAGTTTAACTCAGCTGTCTTATCTTAATACTAAACAGGACACTGCTACATTTCAGATTATATTTGTACAGATGCTGTTAAAATTGATGTGCCTTTCTGGAAGTATAAATTATTTTCTGCTATTTAAAAGAAGATACAATAGCACGTGGTCTCTTCAGATCAAGCATTTATTTTAAAAATTATTTTTCATTTTGTTATTGTGAAGAACAATAATAAAGCAGTCTTTAAAAAATAAGTCTAATAATTTGAACATTCTACAGACATATATAGTTATTGACTTACCTCCTTGCATCCAGTTTCAGAAGTCTGATTAGTACAAGAAAATAAAATTCTGCCTCTGCCACCCCCTCCCAGCAATTTGCCACCTTGCAGCTTTAGTTTCGCTTTCATTTAGCACATGGGCCTGCCTGCAGCTTCCAATCATCTGCTGGCCAGGAGGCTGATAATCAGTTGCTTGTGCTAATCAGTCTCTGTGTTGTTTGCTGCAAAGAGATAAATTGCTGGGAGGCAAAGGCCAAAGAGTAGAGTGGCTGGGTAGGGCTATACAAGACACACCCAAGTTTTTACCCTCTTTCTGGGGCTATAAAAGTGTGTCTTATACTCTGCTACCTATTTTAAATTTGGCTATAAAAAGCATTCCAGCATTGCCACCCTGCTTTTGTTATGCAAAATAGTTTCTAACCACTAAATAATGGAAAGACTTTATAATTGAAAGGCTATTAGCATAATCCAACACAGAGGATGAGCAACACAGTGCAACTCTTCAATGTGAAAGCAACACTGCAACTCTTCCTATTCACACCTCAGTTCCTCTCTGGCCATCTCACTTCCTCTTGTGGACTTCTGATCTAGAGATTGGTGGATTCCCATTGTTGTATATTGACCACAGGACATCTTTTCAAATTTCTCCATGATATCTATTTTCTAAATCAAGCAATTTTTATTACTGCCATTTTTATTGTCACTATCTCCCTCTAGATGCTCATTGCTACTTTAAAGTTCTTTAGGACAGCAAACTGAAATTTTCCCCGCCCATCAGGGATTTGGAGGAATTTTTTTTTTAATTTGATGTCTTTTTATAGTATATATTTTATTGTCCTGGGTCTGCTGCACTCAAGCTTCCTAATCCCAGCTTGGGCAGTTTCCTTGGGGTAAGTGAAAAACTGATATCTCCAGAGGATCTCTCATAAGGGTAAGAGAACATATCTATGACAGGGTTGTAGCAACACCTACTGAAAAAGCTGGGCTCAGAAGTAGCCCTCAGCTCCAAATCCTACTCACCAGACAGTGATGAAGTCATTGTACGGTTCTGTTTGCAGCAAGGTAAAGTTGAGGAAGATGCCATATCCGGATGACACCACAAATAGCCATGTGCAGTCCTGGGAATTGGGATACTGATTGGGAAAGCCGGGGGAGTAGATTGTTCCATTTTGGGCAGTCATGTTTCCTCCGCAGGGGACTGTATGCAACGGACCACAAAGAGACATTAAGAGCTACTAAATCCCATTACTTGCAAAATAGTGGTATGATTTGAGTGTCATTTGATTATTTTTAAATCCTCCAAGCTGCTATTCCCATGATCTATCCAGGGGTATCAAACTGGTGGCTGACAGGCTAGATACATCACATGGAGGCCACACCCACCCCAGCTCCACAAATGGGAAAAACATCATGTAACTTCACGTGACAACAACATGATGCTGTAAATTTGACATTGATGAACGTCAACTTCCAGAATTCTCTAGCCAAGGGGTCTCCAACCTTGGCCACTTTAAGACTTTTGGACTTCAACTCCCCAAATTCCTGAGGACGTCATAAAATGGCCAAGGTGGAGACTCCTGCCCTAACCAACAGAATTCTCAGCTGAACAGAGAAGATTACTTAAACCTAAAACATACCCAAGGAATCTTTTCAAAACCTGGTGATAACTGGTATTGGCCTAAGTGTCCCTTAATAGAGTTAACTGTGTGTTGTGAACTTTGTCAATTTGTCTTAACTGTGGTTGCTTAAAAAGGAGTAAAAGTATAGCTCAGCATATGCAGGTTACAAATCATGGCAAGTCCTCTTCTAACAAACCAATGTTTCTTTCAATGAGGGTGTGATGGGGAAAGAATATATGAACCTCTGGCTGAAGCAAATTTCAGCATTATTATATTTTCATATTGTTTTCTGAGGGAGCCACCAAGAGCAAACGTCTGCATGAAAGGAATACTGAAAGAGACATACAGAAGATGGAGGAGAACAGATAAAACAGTCATACTCAAATTAAATCGAAGCTCTGGAAAAAAACAGATTTGTCACTCCCTGAAGGAGAAGAAATTAAGGGGCATAGACATCATAATTAATGGATAGCTAAGTGCTGTGGAAACAATAAAGCTGAATTAATAGTGGTCTATTTCTAAGAGAAACAGAAATCAATAAAGCGCAAAGACCAACCAGTTCAGGTTTGTAGCTAGAAATGTGTAGTGGTGCTGGTGATGAAGGATAGATAAACTATATCTGTGAAAACAAATGTATTATGATACCTCTTCTCTTGCCAAATACCAACAAGCTCAGCATACACATTTAATATGCATGTGATATATCTTAAGTTTACTAATTCAATCCTATTTTCTCTTTTTCCTTAACCCCCTTCCAAGAAAAGTCTTGATAAAGTCATACCTTCACACCTGGGTAATGGGTGGTCCCAGTTCCTATTGGTTCCATGTTGACATGTTAAGACTGGTTGTCCAATCAACTGATAGCCAGGGAGGCACTCAAAAGAGATGGACTGTCCCACACTATAACCTGCTCCTCTTACAATGCCATTGGCAAAGGGCTCAGGATCTGGGCACTCCTGGAGTTCATAAGCTGGATATCATAAAATACAAACATGGGCAATGCATATAAAATCAGTTATTTCTTCAGAAATTCTTACCTACAGATATTGTCTTATAGGGAAAGACCCTTAGTCAGTGTTGGAGCACATGCTCATAATGAAAGGAAGAAGAATAACTTGAATGACTTGAAACCTTGGAGGAAGTTAACTATCAGCATAATCAGTAGTGTGTTGCTACCAGTGTGGTAGGGGACTGTGCACCGGTAGCGGGCCCCAGATTGAGCAATCTGCATATGATCGCTCCAGTGGCAGTCCTATGGGCTTCCTGTGCATGTGCAGAAGCAAAAACACACTGGAGATGCACACGTATAGTGTGCAAATGCACACAGGACAACTGAAGCTGCATGCGCAGCGCACCAGTAGTGATGGTAGTAGTAATCCATCCCTGAGCACAATCAATAGTGGGCAAGTTGTATAAACCCTACCACAAGCCTACTTTTGTTTACAAATCTTCTTTTGTCAACCTGTGGGGCTTCCAATGGAGTATTCGTCTACAGATCTCCCAAGAACTGCTTTCCATGGTGAAATATGGCTAGAGAGCTCTTCCTTCCCTCATTAAATGGCCAAAAGTCAAACTTGGAAATTGACTCATTTCCAATATTCTCTCAGCTGAACCATATCAGTGGTAACTGATCTCCAATATTTAAGCAGAAGCTGCTTAGCAACCAGCTGAGCTTTGAAACAAATCTGAATGTAATTGCATCAGTTTCTGGAATCCATCCAAATATTATATAACTACAGAATGAGGATCAATAAATTGATAGGCGTTGTTCAGAAATTCATACTATCAGAGCAACAATACATTTATAGCTATGGGAAGAGCTGCATTGCCCCAAAGGATCAATTTCCCATGATCTATTCCTGGTTGATTCATCTCTTGTCATATGGGCTGATTTACAAGATTAGTTTGCTCTAACAATCATCCGAGCCAGGTAAAAACACCATGAGTTTATGGTATCTTTGTACTAAAAGTGCATTCTAAATTGTGATAATCTTGTACAGCTAGTCCTTGACTAATGATTGGACCTATCTGGAGGGTATTTACAACCCAGATTTGAAACCGCAAAAGTCATCCTTCAGGCAATCACCTGACCACAATTCAGATGTTCAACAACTGGATATAATTTATGGCGGCCATATATAGTGTCCTGTGGTCACATGACTGCATTTTGCAATGGTTTTGCTGAAAACCAGCATTCTGGTTTTCTGCAAAATAATGTCAATAGCAAAATATTGATCTGCTTAAGGGCCACAGAATTCACTTAATAACCATGGTGAATCTCTTAATAATTGCTACAAAAATTGTTGCAACATCAGGTCAGTCACATTCTCAACCCATTTTAGGACTGTCAAGAATTATGAAATGTGATGGACAGGCTCCATTACAATTAGTTCAAGGACTACTTGTAGTCAGTCCAGAATCTTCAGTCTGCCCCAAAAGAGAACACTCAGATTAATAATTGCACAGCAAAACAATCATACTATGCCAATATAGTACCAATTTCACTGGCTCTCCGTTCATTTCCAAGTCCAATTTAAATTTCTGGTATTAATTGCTAAATGCATTCATATAAATTAAAATGTATGGATTTCATTGCATATCATGGTGTTCATAAATATTGAGCTGAACATTTTGATTATAGACCTGCATATAGCTGAAATAATTAAAAATGATGCTGGTTTTGATATGTGTATGTCTGCATGAAATAAATTTGGAAAATGAGCATGGGGAGGGATATTAAAACTGCTTAGAAGATTGAGAGAAAAGATAAAAAATCTTGATTGGCATATGGCAGCACATTACAAAACTACTGCACACTGTGTTTTTGAATTTTATTGTTAAATCTGGAGTATTCCTTCTGTCTAAATTCTGAATCTTTCTTTTTGAGCTATTTTCTCAAAACTAGCCCCAGACAGAGGGATTATCTTGCATTCTTCCTTTTTAAATAGCGGTGCTCATTCAGAAGAGTTTTCTTTTGAAATTGTGAAACTGATTTCAAAGAAGAAAATGACTTTTGTGAGCTTTTCATGCATACTTCGTGGGGTTGGTTTTGTACATGTGTGAATATAATTTATTTTATTCTAACCATCTGAAGCCTTCTTGACATTTTCCTGAGCTTCTATCTAATCTCTAACATATCTAGGGAATCTTTCAGTATCACTGCAGCCATCACTGCTAATGAAAATCCTTTCTGGTGAGAAACTACTGAAGAATTTCTGATTTCTCTAGAGAAATTCAAAAATCAACCTATAGATTTGGTGATAACTTTACAAAGTCATTCATGCTCAACTCTACTTAAAATGTGCCTTTTGAGCTTCACCTGACCAGAGGGCCTCCACAGATGGTGTCAAAAACCTGCAAAATAGTAGGCACAATGTTGCAAAGTCTCACTGCTTTGGGTGTGCATTTTCACTCCCACTTACAAACACCGATTTGATGGGTGGCAATGTCCTGTCCACCACCTTGCAGATTTTGACACCCCCCTCCACACCTGGCTCTTGAGCTACATGATCAGATGCAGTAGCGGATTCCTATTGGAACGGTCAAGGACACCGCACCGGTAGTAAAAGTTGAGCTGAATGCACAGCTTTGGGTGTCCTGCATGCATGTCCCAGCGGGTTTTTGTTTCTGTGCATGCACAGGAAGCACAATCTTGCGAGGCAATGCCTGCACAAGAGAGATTTCGGTGATTTTTTGTTCCTGCACATGCGCGGAAGCAAAAAAATCTCTGAAATCTCTCTCTGCTGCATGTCCCCTTGCAAAATTTTGCTTCCTGCACATGTGCAGAAGCAAAAACATTCTGGGATGCATGCGCACGCACACAGGACACCCAAAGCTGAGTGTGCAGAGCACCAGTAGCAGCGAAAACAGGAATCTGCCCCTGGTCAGATGAAAGGATCCAATAGAAAGTTCTGTAAAATATACTGGCATAGAAGCAGCCTTGAAGAAGTCATTCAGCCCCTTGTTTATCTCTGGAAGGAAAGAAGGAATGAAAAAAGAAACTCAAAATAGCTGTGCCTTAATTCTCATAAGAAGAGATAGCTCTTTTCTTTATCTTTTCTTCAGCTTTGGATAACCTTTTCCTTAATGACACTGACTTTAATTTGAATGAAGTAATTGGGAAACAGGCGTTCATTTGGCAGGTATAACATTACTAAGGGAGCCTTAACTTTTTCTTTCCCTGATAAAAGTCTGGCATACAACACTGCATATACCATTAAGAAATACAGGCAGTCCTTGATTTATGACTATAGTTGAGCGCCACATTTTTGCTGTTATGAAACATTTGTTAAGTGAGTTCTGCCCCATTTTATGACCTTTCTGAAGTTAGCAACTTGGTTGTTAAGTGAATCTGGTTTTCCCATTGAGTTCACTTGTGAGAAAGTGGCAAAAGATGATCACATGACCTTGGAACACAGCAACTGTCATAAATATGAACCAATTTTCAAGCATCTGAATTTTGATCCCATGACAATAATAAGCCACATTCTTTGGTGCCATTGTAACTTTGAATGGTCACTAAATGAATTGTTGCTAAGTCGAGGAAATAATATCTGTAGCCAGAAGAATAGACTTGTGCAAGGAGGAATTTATTTGATGTAGTAATTAAGAGGTCTCTGAGTACCAAGCTAATTAAGGTCAGGTTGAATTTTTAGGTATAGCATTAATATCTTCTGGAAAATACATTGTGGATTAACTTGTCTATATTGGCAGGCTACTACGATTAGCAAGACTGCTTGGCAAAACAAGAATTTCTATTGCACCCTAAAAGTATTGCTTTCAAAAAATACGGTAGTCATAACATTTACCACTCTCGCCAAGTGCCCCCAAGACAATGACGTTGCTCCATTCTTAGCCTTCTCGGCTGCCCACTCCTTACCTTGGTATTCTACTTTAAAGCCAGGCTTGTTCTGTGAGTGGTCACTGTGGAAATATATAGTGGTTTCGTGGGATGTGGAAAGAAGGGAGCCCGGAAGGTCAGTCCCACTAAATCGGCTGATGATATTACTGGTGTCATATGGCCCATTGCGAATTTCAACAAAGTCGTGATTAGGTTCAGTAGAAAAGTTTAGGAACTGGAGATGAGCACCTGCGCACGGCAGAGAAAGTGGGAGAAAGGAGATTTTGTTAACTGAACTGCTTGCCAAATATTCTGTGGTTGATTAACTTGCTGTCATTCTTCCCCCAAAGTACATCTTGCAGAATTCTCATGGTTTCAGAATAAGAACTTTCAGAGACAATATTGTACAATGTGGTGGGTGTCAAAAGATGATCGGTATTAGTCCTAGTGATTACTTGAACAAGACCCAGAAATTTTCTTGCTAACATTTTCAGAAGTGGTTATATTTTGCTTTCTTCATCGTAGGGCTGAGAAAGAGAGAGAGAGACAGACATATTGAACCAAAAGTCATTACGTGGCTTCCTATCTGAGCTAGGATTAGAAAGGACCATATTCCAGTTTCTAGGCCAGGGCCTTTAACCATTTAAACATCACCAGAGAGCACATACAGAGGCAGGGGTTAAATGCTCCTAGTTCACTTGTGCCTGGTGGTCATCTGAGAGCTGGTTGTGAAATGAGCGTGAGGCCCTGCCCATCTGCCCGGATGCCACCATTTGGGTTCTTTTACCCTCTGTGAATACACAAAGTGTTCTGTGCATGCACAGAAGGTAAAATAGCCCAAATGGTGGTGGACGGGCAGGTGGACGGAGCCTCATTGCTCCCTTTGTTACTGGCTCTCCGGCGACCAACAGGCACGAGAGAACCAGGAGCATTTCATCCCTGTGCAGAGGGCCTAGATAGCTACTTTGGTTGTATTTAGGGATTTGCTTTCTAAAACAATGCCTTTATCCCTGGCTTCATTGGAACTGAATAAGGTCTATTCCAGGGGTGGCATCAGTGGTGAAATCCATATTTTTTACTACCAGTTCTGTGAGCGTGGCTTGTTGGACATGGTGTGGCTTGGTGGGCGTTTTCTTGGTAGATGTGACAGGGGAAGGATATTGCAAAATCTGCATTTATTTATTTATTTATTAGATTTGTATGCCGCCCCTCTCTGTCGACTCGGGGTCAGCCAGAGGATGTATTTTCCAGTTCTCTGAAACACAACCGGTTCTCCAGAACCTGTTGGAATTCACCCCTGGGTGGTATTCACTTATCTTCCCTACTGATTTGCAAACGTGAGCATGCATGCCATCTCGACACATGTGCATAGCCTCCCATGCATGCTTTTTACATGTGCACATGCCTTCCCCGCATACATACACCCACAAAAACATGGCATTATGTCTGGGTGAGTGGGCCAGTTGCCTGAACTGGTCCGGAGGTGGGGGGGCTCTGTTTCTGGATAATAGGAGTTTTTCTTCTGGTAGCTAATGGATCTAAAGTGAGCAATCCCACTTCATATTTACTTTGCTTTGCTTTACTGTACTTCACTTTTAGGCTACCTATGACCAAAGTACAGTACAAGCAACTGGATTTATTTGTTTGTTTGTTTGTTTGTTTGTTTGTTTGTTTGTTTGTTTGTTTATATGCTGCCCCTCTCCAAAGACTAGGGGCGGCTTACAACATATAAAAGAACAATAAAAACATCCTAAATTCATTTTTAAAGTTAAACTAACTAATCTAAAACCCAATTCCTTAAAAACCAATCAATCTCATTCAGACAATCAAACATACCTTCCATTCATCAGCCAGGGGCTGGTCTCTAATTGTCCCAGGTCTGTGGGCACAAGTGGATCTTCAGGCTCTTGCAGAAGGTGGGGAGGCTGGGGACGGTATGAAACTCCAGGGGGAGCTGGTTCCAGAGAGCCAGAGCCCCTACAGAGAAGGCTCTTTCCCTAGGCCCCGCCAGGCAACATTGTCTAGTTGATGGGATCTGGAGAAAGCTGACTCTGTAGGACCTGACCGGTCACCATGGCTCATGCGGTAGAAGGCAGTCACGGCGAATTGTTAATTTCATGTCATTACCAAATACACTATGACTTGCTTTAAAAGAGTGGGGGATACAGAAGGATGTGGCGAAGATGTTAGATAATGGAGGACCAGACACTCATGGCTTGCCTGCATCTTTCCTCTAGTATCATTAGCTAGTAATTTGGATTTTGCATGTTGGATTTAACTGGCACAATTAGATAGGACAATTTCCTCACTATTGAGAAAGAGATGGAGAAGAAGAAGAAAGAAAGAGAAGAAAGGAGGTGGAAGATAAGCCTACACCAAAACCAAGACTTAAGAAAAAGTGCTCACCAATTTGCATTGGAAGGAATATAATATTCATTAAAAAACTCATTACATTTTATGACCAAATTTAAAAATGGTTCATCAGCTTCTGGATCAAGTGTTATTTTTGACTTTGAAATTGTCTTGCATGTAATTATTTTTATTATGATAATTATTTATTTAACAGAACCAACTAAAACAAAATGCAGAATAATATATTAAAACAGAACAATGTCTATGTTCTTAAAAAATGGAAAAGTATCATCGGCATATTTAAAGTTTCACAGAAAGTAATGTTTGTTACCAATATGTCCTTTAGATAAAATAACTGGGCCAGGTAGGAGTTGACTATTTCTACTTTCAATATTAATATCAGTCAAAACCCATAATCATCTTATAGGGAAAAAAAAAACATTTTAGGAAGAAATATATCTCAATATATTTATATAAAGTGGGGTTAGAATCCAAAATACTTTATAATAGACAGTTACATTTTTTGACAGGAAGATGTTTATAGTGAAGAGACCTTCCACCTCATTATTATGGGCCCAGCTCATACTGTATATATACTGCTCAAAAGAAAACAAAGGGAACACTCAAATAACACATCTTAGATCTGGATGAATGAAATATTCTCATTGAATACTTTATTCTGTACAAAGTTGAATGTGCACAACAGCAGGTGGAATAGATTGTCAGTCAGTGTTGCTTCCTAAATGGACAGTTTGATTTCACAGAAGTTTTATTTACTTGGAATTATATTGTGTTATTTAAGTATTCCTTTTATTATTTTTTTGAGTGTATAACAGTGTATAAAGTCTGGATCCAGAATCCTCTGGATCTGGAACAGGCTAAATTTAGAGTTCCAGGATTGGTCTATGCATTCTTAGAATGGTATCAGCTGAAATATGAAGGAAGAAATGGTTTTCTGGAGGTAAAACAAAAATTCCAAGGAGAAAAATGAAACATTCCAGATAATTATTATATGCATATTCCAGATAACTATTTCCAACATCCCTGCTTTTAAATGTCCCTATTATGAATACAGTGATCTCTCGGTTAGCGCGGGGGTTACGTTCCAAGACCTCCCGCGCTAACCGATTTCCGCGTTATATTGGATGCGGAAGTAAAACTACCATCTGCGCATGTGCGCCATTTTTTTCATGGCCGCACATGCGCAGATGGTGGAGTTTGCGTGTGGGCGGCGGGGAAGACCAAGGGAAGATTCCTTCAGCCGCCCAACAGCTGATCTGCTCCGCAGCGCGGAAGCAGCGAGGAGCCGAAGATGGGGTAAAGGCAAAGGGGAAACCCCATCTTCGGCTCCTCGCTGCTGCCGCGCTGCGGAGCGGATCAGGTGTTGGGCGGCTGAAGGAACCTTCCCTTGGTCTTCCCGCTTGCCGCTTGCCAGTCCACACACGCCCCCCTGGATGAGCCGGCCACAGGGGCGAGGGGTGGGGATGAAGGGGCAGGACTTCCCGGGCGGAAGGCATGCTCGGCTCTGCCGCTCCAGCCGCTTTCGGCCGAGCCTCCCCGGCCAAGCAGCCAGGGAAGTCGAGCCAGGCGTGGCGGCGGCAGCGCTGCTTCTCCGGTCGCCCGGTCCTCTCCTGCCTCCTGCGCCGATGTTCCCCGCTGCGACGGAAGGCAGTCGCTTGGCTAGGGAGGCTCGGCCGAAAGCGGCTGGAGCGGCAGAGCCGAGCACGCCTTCCGCCCGGGAAGTCCTGCCCCTTCATCCCCACCCCTCGCCCCTGTGGTCGGCGGGGATGAAAGGGCAGGACTCCCTGGGTGGAAGGCGTGCTCGGCTCTGCCGCTCCAGCCGCTTTCGGCCGAGCCTCCCTAGCCAAGCGACTGCCTTCCGTCGCAGCGGGGAACATCGGCGCAGGAGGCAGGAGAGGACCGGGCGACCGGAAAAGCAGCGCTGCCGCCGCCACGCCTGGCTCGACTTCCCTGGCTGCTTGGCCGGGGAGGCTCGGCCGAAAGCGGCTGGAGCGGCAGAGCCGAGCACGCCTTCCACCCAGGGAGTCCTGCCCTTTCATCCCCGCCGACCACAGGGGCGAGGGGTGGGGATGAAGGGGCAGGACTTCCCGGGCGGAAGGCGTGCTCGGCTCTGCCCCTCCAGCCGCTTTCGGCCGAGCCTCCCCGGCCAAGCAGCCAGGGAAGTCGAGCCAGGCGTGGCGCTGGCTGTCAACTTTTCTTTTTAGCACTGGGGAGGCAAGTCAGCTCCTGCCCAGTTTTAAAAAGAAAAGTTGACAGCCAGCGATTGTTCCGCTGCCGCCAGCATGGCCTGGCTGGCAGCGGAAGATGTAATGGAGCCCACGGGGGATTCGCCTTCCTCCCACCCGCAGCCGAGACTGATTGTGGGCTCCTTCGCAACCTCGGAGAGCTTCCGGGGCATGAAAGCTCACGAAAACCAGGAAGCTCTCCGAGGTTGCGAAGGAGCCCACGATCAGTCGGCTGCCGGCGGGAGGAAAGCGAATGCCACGGGGCTGGGCTCGGCTCCCCCCTCGGCTCCCCCCCTTACCAGCCCCGCCGCGGAAGGCGCCATTCTGTTCCCTGCCGGCCCGATTGAGCGGCCGGCGGTCTCCATTCAGGGAACAGAATAAAAAAAAATTTATTTTTTAATATTTTATAAAAAAAAATTTATTTTTTAATATTTTATTTTTTTAAATAATATTTTTTGAAAAACCGCGTTGCAGCGTTTCGCGCTAATCGAGAACGCGCAAGTCGAGGGACCACTGTACTTCCCAATTATTCGCAGGAAGTCTGGAAGAGTCTTGAAAGAAGATGGAATTCATATCCAATTGCTGGGTCAAGATTCAGAATGTGAATGTTTTACCAAAGGAATTCTAGAAAAGGTGAGGTGAACTGCTGTTTCTCCAATGTTACCTTTGCTTTCTTCTACTCTGCTAGCTCTTGCTAAACAAAGCCTTGTAAGTCAAAATGTTTTCTCTTTAAAATAAAAAAAATCTAAAAATATCATTCATTCATTCATTCATTCATTCATTCAACCCAGGAGATCAGAGTTGGCTTATAGATTTATTGGATTTATATGCCGCCCCTCTCCGCAAACTCGGGGCGGATTATCCTGGATCAAGCTATGAAAGGTATCTGAAAAGAGATATTTGAGATGGGAAGGATGTTGTGATCTCCTTACCAAAACCCACAGTAAAGGATATCTTCCAGCTACAATCACTGTTGCTAGGGTAGTTTCCAGGAAAGCCAGGGCTCAGGATAACACCTTCCATCTCCTCCAAGATTCCGCCACACTGGGCTGTTAAAATTACAATAAAGCAGATGGTCATAAAATATTTCAGATGGCTTTGTCTTTGGGTTGAGTGACTGTCAGGGCCACTGAAGAAAGAGCTAATGGATGGCCACAGGATTGATTTGATATGCTAAAGATTCGGTGTACCACATCTAGAACGTCTTTAAAAAGATAAATAGGGGATGCCAAATCCATTACTAGACAGATTGAATTATGTTCAGCTAAGTCAGGCATAGCAAGTGGTTCATAGATTGCATACTAATCCAAGCCCATCACCAAATGTGTGAATTCTTTATTTGAAATTTAAAATTTAAGTAATAATATACTGAAATAGGATTTTAGAATGCAGGCAACATCTGCAGGGAGCCACGCTTCGTGAATGAAGCCTGGGGATTAATCCCAGTTCTTAGTTCATATTTGTTCACCCTCCAGGTTGAAGTAACTAACAAGATAGCTTCACCTAGTATTGGGTCAAAATATATAACACTAGTGTTTTTTCACACCAACTGGGGGTGGAGTGGTGGGCCCAGGAAGGAGGGGAGTTAACAAAACCAGCATGGTGGCCACAACTGCACACTGGAAGCCCTGGCCTTTTTAATAGAATAGAGTAGAGTAGAATATAAAATATAGAATAGAAAATAGCACAGGATAGCATAGCATAGCAAAGCAAAGCCACTGCTTCACCGTGTCCACTCAGTGAAGCAATGGAAGTGATGTGCCGGTGTCTGGAGGCTGATAGGGCCTGGATGGGTGCCAACAGGCCCAAGCTTAACCTCGACAAGATGGAATGGCTGTGGGTTCTGCCTCCCAAGGACAATTCCATCTGTCCATCCATCACCCTGGGGGGAGGCGGAATTATTGACCCCCTCAGAGAAGGTCAACAACTTGGGCATCCTCCTCGATCCACAGCAGACCTTAGAAGATCATCTTTCAGCTGTAGCAAAGGGGGCATTTGTCCAGGTGCAGAGCAGAGCAGACCAAAGCATAGCATGGCATAGCGTGGAAAATAAAATAGAAAATAGAATAGAATAGAATAAAATAGAATAGAATTCTTTATTGGCCAAGGGTGATTGGACAACAAGGAATTTGTCTTTGGGGTACATGCTCTTAGTGTACCTAAAAGAAAAGATACATTTGTCAAGAATCATGAGGTAAAAAACTTAATGATTATCATTAAATATGTGTTAGAAGTAAAAATGGGACATGGACTTGATCATTGCTATGGCCACTATTTGACTTTTTTAAGCCTCTCCATGGATGTCCCTCCCTAACAGATAACTTTCTATTCTAGGGAGCATGGCACAATTTCCTTTCCCATCATGTCCTACCCATAAGCTAACAAGGAAACTTATCTCGATTCCTAGATCTGGGTCAATTTCCCATCTTCAGTTATCTATCTATCATTGGGAGAAGAAATAACCTTGAGAAGAAGAAGAACACAGGCAAAACAATGGTTGTGTTATATATTAAGGTTTAAATGAGTGTAAATTGTTTATTCCAAGGTCCACTCTCTGAAGTGGGAAAACCAAGATCACTGATTTGTTAAACCAGTCGGCAGTCCTCTATTTAAAGAGAGAGCTTCCTGGCTGGTCTCTTTGCTGGGTCTATGACTTCTAAAATAAAGAGCTTTTGGCTACTCCTGTCTCCGAGTCTCTTCAGTACCAGAACTTGACAGGTTGGATAAAAGAAATCTGAATCCAGAGTGGAATTGTAATCTGAGAAAGTAAGTGTGCTCAGCCTGGAACTTCCCTAGTTTTCATGAAGACAAAGACCTTGGAATACTAATATCAAATGACCTAAGTGCTAAAGCCCACTGCAACAATATCGCCAAAAAAGCCTCTAGAGTTGTTAACCTGATCCTACGCAGCTTCTGCTCAGGCAATCTCACACTACTCACAAGAGCCTACAAAACTTTTGCCAGACCCATCCTAGACTACTGTTCATCTGTCTGGAACCCATACCACATCTCAGACATCAACACCCTTGAAAATGTCCAAAGATATTTCACCAGAAGAGCCCTTCACTCCTCCACTCGAAACAGAATATCCTACGAGAATAGACTAACAATCCTGGGCCTAGAAAGCCAAGAACTACGGCGCCTAAAATACGATTTGAGTATTGCCCACAAGATCATATGCTGCAATGTCCTACCGGTCAATGACTACTTCAGCTTCAACCGCAATAACACAAGAGCACGCAACAGATTCAAACTTAATACGAACCGCTCCAAACTTGACTGTAAAAAATATGATTTCAACAATCGAGTTATCGAAGTGTGGAACTCATTACTGGACTCAATTGTGTCAACCCCGAACCCCCAACACTTCTCCCTCAGACTCTCCATGATTGACCTCTCCAGGTTCCTAAGAGGCCAGTAAGGGGCGTACATAAGTGCACTGGTGTGCCTTTCGTCCCTTGTCCAATTGTCTTTCCTTTCTTTCACCTATCTTATATATTCTCTTCCTTTCATATATCCTCTCCTCTAAGTTCACTTTCACCCTCTTTTATATTATCACATGTCTATCTTTCTTCCTATGCATTTGTGTATTGGACAAATGAATAAAATAAAAAAAATAAAACATTTTTGTAAGATTCTGTTATTAAAGCTTATAAACAAAAATAGTATTAACATTCATAACTTGGGTTTTCTAGTCTGGTATATTTTGAAGGGCTCACAATACTCAGGTTCCTAGACTCTAATAGACTTCTAGCTTCCTTCAATACAGTCCATTTCAGAACCTAGAGGACTATACTTTTAATCCACCCTGACATTTGACAGCACAGATTCCCTTCATTATATGCATTTTTCCCCCTGCTGATTCTACTGCTTTCTAATTTCATACCCCCTGATGTCTGTTTAAATGAAATTCCTTCTCAATTATTTAAAAAAGGGAACATCTGGATAAAGGAAGATGGGAAATCCCTAGTCAGTCCATTTTGTAGGGACACAGTAGCAGTTTATCAAAACTTGATTGCTTCTGTCTTTTGCAATGTGACATAACAATATTTATACCTTTCTACTAACATTTTTTTTCCAGCAAGGAAGAAAAACATGCTGTCGAAGGCTATTGCTTATTCAGGAGTGCAGCCAGAAAAATCAGGCATACTGATGCAACAAATTAAGCATCCTGTTTCTGAAAGGAGGCAGTAAAAACAAACAGATGGATTTGTTTTGGGTTTTCTTAGGTCTTTTAAAATCATAGAACATAGAATAACAATGTTGGAAGGGACCTTGGAGATATTCTAGTCCAACCCCTTGCTCAAGTAGGAGGCCCTATATCAGTGATGGCGAATCTTTTTTGATTCACTGGTCAAAAGGGTTTGTGTGCATGTGCTAGCATGTGTGCACATGCCCACACCCATTCCCTTCCCCCATGCCTGTGCACCACCCTGTGCTGCCCCTGAGTATGTGAACAATCACCCTTGTTCCCGTATTTGCGCACAGGCTTCACTGAAGCCTGGGATGGTGAGAAAACAGGCAAACAGACATGGGAAGTTCAGAAAAAAGGACTTCCAGTTTGCACGCCGTGCTGTTTTTTGCACTCTGGAGGGTTCAGAGAAGCTTCCTGAAGCCCCAGTGTGTAAAAAACCAGCCAACGGGCAAAACGGAAGTTTGGAAAACAAACTTTTGGTTTTGGAGCTTTAGGGAAGCTTCCCTGAACCCTCCAGAGGGTGAAATGGCCTTCCCCAAGGCTGAAAATCAGGCTGGAGCTGACATAGGGCAATGCCTCATGTGCCCTCTGATATGGCTCCATGTGCCACCTGTGGCATGTATGCCATAGGTTTGCCATCACAGCTCTGTATCTTTCAAGACAAATTGTCTGAAAAACCTCCAGTGATGGGACAACCACAACTGAAGGCAAGCCATTTTATTTGTTCTCATTATCAGGAAATTTCTCTTTAGTTCTAGGGTGGATCTTTCTTTAATTATCTACCTGTTACTTTTTTCCTGTCCTCAGATGCTTTGAAGAACAGTCAACTCTCTCTTTTCTGTGACAGACTCTCAAATGGATCTATGATAATTCATCCTGGCCAATGCTCCATGGTTTCAGGCCTCCTGACACATTATATCAGTATATCATTTCTGCTTTAACAAATCAAAATCAATATAAATCATGTTGTTCCATTATTTTTGCGAAAAGTATCTTCCATTAGAAAAGCCAGTGTATTAATATTCTTCCCTAATCTAGATATTTTCCACTGCCGTTCATAGTGTGATTGTCTTCCCTAGTCTATAAATTCCACTGCCAAACCCAGTGTAATTATCTTCCCTAATTTATGTGTCACTGTCATATCAGTACAATAATCTTCCCTATTCTAATTACTTGCAGTGCAATAATCTTCCCTAATCTATTCAATTTAGCTCTCCCTTGTTTCATCTGTCTTTCCCTATGATGCCTAACATAATTAATACTAATTATTATCCCATATTGATCCTACTCCTGATATTATATCTCTCTTCCCTTTTCTTTTCCCCCTTCCTCCTATTTTATATACAGTAATACCTCGTGATACAAACCCCTCGTCATACGAAAATTCCGAGATACGAACCCGAGGTTCGGAATTTTTTTGCCTCTTCTTACAAACTTTTTCCGCCTTACAAACCCGCCGCCGGAACGCCGAACCCGGAAGTTCGGCAAAAGTTCAGGTTTGGGTAGCCGCCGAGAAGCCCCACTGCCCGGCTGTCACCTTTTGAAACAGTCGGGGGGCTTCTCGGTGTCCTCCCGAACCCGAACGCCAAACCTGAACTTTTGCCAAACTTCTGAGTTCAGCGTTTGGGAGAATGCCAAGAAGCCCCCGGGTGTTTCAAAAGGTGACAGCCGGGTGGCGGGGCTTCTTGGAGTTCTCCCGAACGCCAAACCCGGAAGTTTGGCAAAAGTTCAGGTTTGGCGTTTGGGTTTGGGAGAACGCCAAGAAGCCCCCGGCTGTTTCAAAAGGTGACAGCCGGGTGGCGGGGCTTCTTGGAGTTCTCCCGAATGCCGAACCTGGAAGTTTGGCAAAAGTCCAGGTTTGGCATTTGGGTTTGGGAGGACGCCGAGAAGCCCTGCCGCCCATGTCAGCTTTGTAAAAGAGCTGCGGAGCTGTCGGCCGGTCGGGAGGCTCAAAGGGAGGTGGGGAATCCCAATAGGGAATTCCATGGGCGGAGCTTTGATGTCACGGAGACGTCCTTCCTGGCCGGCCGAAACATGGACTCCCTATTGGGATTCCCCACCTCCGTTTGAGCCTCCCAACCGGCTGACAGCTCCGCGGCTCTTTTGCAAAGCTGACAGCCAGGTGGCGGGTCTTCTCGGCATCCTCCCGAACCTGAACACCGAACCTGAACTTTTGTAAAACTTCCGGGTTCGGCATTCAGGAGAATGATGAGAAGCCCCCCGGCTGTTTCAAAAGGCAACAGCCAGGCGGCAGAGCTTCTCAGCGGCCTCCTGAATGCCGAACCTGGAAGTTCGGCAAAAGTTTGGGTTTGGTGTTCGGGTTCGGGAGAACGGCAAGAAGCCGCCCGGCTGTTTCAAAAGGCGACAGCCGGGCGGCGGGGCTTCTCGGCGGCCACCCGAACCCGAACTTTTGCCGAACTTCCGGGTTCAGCATTCGGGAGAACGCTGAGTAGCGCCCGGCTGTTTCAAAAGGTGACAGCCGGGCAGCGGCGCCCAGCAGAGCACCGTTTTTGCGGGTTTTTTTCTTACATGCATTAATTGATTTTACATTGTTTCCTATGGGAACTTCCTCCGGGAACCAATTAAGTTCGTAAGACGAGGTATTACTGTATATATATTCCAATACTAAACTCCAATAAGATTAAAATATTAATAATTCCAATTCATTACGCATAATCATTTCTTTTTATAATTTATAACTTTGTGAGAAAAAAAAAAGCAAAAGCAAAAAACCCTATCCTCTTCCTCTTCTTTATAGTGCTGGTAACTTTTAGTATCTTCTGAATTTTCTTTAAAATGTTTAATTTTGAATTATATTGTCCAATGTATTTTCAATCAAATCAAGCAGTCCAATCAGATCAAATCAGGTCAAATCTATTCAGTTCAGTCATTTTCATCTTGAATATTTTCTTCCTTCCATGCAATAGTTGATCGCCTTCTCATAGCCAGTCAGCGTGGAAGTCAAATGTCAAAGTATTTAAGCAAATAACAAGCTGCTATATTTCCTCCAGCCACACGATGGTGCTAGATAACAAATTTTCCAGCTCTTTTCCAGATAGCTCTTTGCCAAATATTTCTAGTTTTGGTGTCTTCTTCTTCCGGTATTTTATGTTCCTCTTTGTTTACATAAAAAAAGAAAAATATAGCTTCCACAACAGGAATTCAAGGTTCCAGATTCCAAAAGGTAAGTTTGAAATAAAACCAATTAGATAGTTTTAAAAAATCCAATGATGGGCAATTTGCTACTTTTCAAAGCTTTCGCTGAATGCCGCCTTGCACAGATAGCTGCTTTCTTCAATCTCCATCTGTTTTAGCTCCATCCAGCAACTAATCACAAAGCAAAAGTCCAAAATCCCTTTTAGGCACTCTCAACTTACCACCAGCGACAGGGGATATCCCTCCCTTTCTCTGTAAGCAACTCCTCCAGCTGTCTTTCCAGATGTTACCATTTGGCTTCCACCCTGGTGTTGCGTCATCTCTGCAGCTGTGTTGGCTCAGGTATGGCTGCCTGTCCTGCTTCACCACAGTTGGTGCGAGACAGGCCAGTTCGCCTGGTGGGGCATGCTGGGCCCTGCCAGGACCCTGGCAGTGCCCCATGCATCACTCTCCCCCTGCAGGAGAGATCTGGTCTGGTCCAAAAGGACCAGAACCCCCAGGCAATTCCCAAGGGGCCATTCCCAAGGAAGAGGGAATGGCACCACTGCTGTGGCCATCAGACCCCGCCTCTCTTCCGAAGAATGTTTTCCAAGCCCAAAGTCTTTGCAGGATTTTTTTCATTGTTTGTTCATTGTTTTTTCATTGTTTCATTGTTCTAACTTCCTCCGAATAAGTTTCTTTCCAGCCTTAACTAGGTGCTAACAATGTTCCCAGCTTTTACCAGCTTGCAAGCTCTTTCATTGTTACTCTCTGTGAATAATGTTTTCCAAAGAATGTTTATTTTCATTGCTTTACTTGCTCCAAATGTTTCTTTCCAGATGCTAATGATGTTCCCAGCTCTTACTGGCTTGCAAGCTCTTTCATGGTTACTGTCTCCACATAATTTTTTTTAAAAGCCATAACCAGGAGATAAAATAATGTGCTGAAGTTGACCAGACTAAGGACGCTAGCCAGATGAAACCTGGTAAGCAGATTATTTTATTTATTTATTTATTTATTTATTTATTGGATTTGTATGCCGCCCCTCTCCAGAGACTCAGGGCGGCTAACAGCGACAATAAAACAGTGTACAATAGTAATTTGGTATTGATGATTAAAAATCAATTAATATAAAAACCACACATACATACATACATACCATGCATAGAATTGTAAAGGCCTAGGGGGAAAGAGGATCTCAATTCCCCCATGCCTGGCGGCAGAGGTGGGTTTTAAGTTGTTTACGAAAGGCAAGGCGGGTGGCGGCAGTTCTAATCTCTGGGGGGAGTTGGTTCCAGAGGGCCGGGGCCGCCACAGAGAAGGCTCTTCCCCTGGGTCCCGCCAGGCGACATTGCTTAGTTGACGGGACCCAGAGAAGATCCACTCTGTGGGACCTAACTGGTCGCTGGGATTCGTGCAGCAGAAGGCGGTCCCTGAGGTAATCTGGTCCGGTGCCATGAAGGGCTTTATAGGTCATAACCAACACTTTGAATTGTGACCGGAAACTGATCGGCAACCAATGCAGATTGTGGAGTGTTGGTGTAACATGGGCATATTTGGGAAAGCCCATGATTGCTCTCGCAGCTGCATTCTGCACGATCTGAAGTTTCCGAACATTTTTCAAAGGTAGCCCCATGTAGAGAGCGTTACAGTAGTCAAGCCTCGAGGTGATGAGGGCATGAGTGACCGTGAGCAGTGACTCCCGGTCCAAGTAGGGTCGCAACTGGTGCACCAGGCCAACCTGGGCAAACGTCCCCCTCGCCACAGCTGAAAGATGTTTCTCTAATGTGAGCTGTGGATCGAGGAGGACGCCCTATTTTCCCTATTTTCCTCCCCAAAAACTAAGGTGCATCTTATATTCTGGTACCTCTTATACTCTAAAAAATACAGTAGTTCCCTCAATCATCCATCATATGATTTAGCCTCCAGGCCCCTTATAATCTTTGCTACTCTTTTCCCATCACCCATCTCCTACCACAAATGACTCTGTTAGGACTTTGTTCAAAACAGTTGGGTTGGCAAAATATAAACCAAGAATGTGTGTTAATGTATGTAGATTTAATTGAACTATGTCTGATTGGCTGAAGGTATTGAAGACTGCCACAAGAGGGAGTTAGAGATCATAACTTATTTCTCTGAGTAATTCTCTCTGTTTTTCTTTGCCTCTGCTATTCACTGTTAGTTTGCTCTGCATTCTCTTTGCATTCTATGTGTTGTAGCTATGTATTATAGCTGTACTGTGTTTATAGACTTGATATCTTTGTTTACTGTTTATGACAAAGGCAACTGATATGAAAGACTTTGTATTTGATAATATTTGGATTGCTATGCTTATGTGTATGACTTTGGACAGTTTAGTGGAACATGCTATTTCTTAAAGTAAACTTTAAGAAGTTAGTGTATCTTTATGCTAATATTGATTCAATTGTTTCCATGTTCATGCAATAGAGGTCTGCAGGCAGACAAAATAAAAATGTTCTGATAAAGTGCAAATAAAGGGAACGCCACCTCCAATTACTATTTGTAACTGAGAGGAATATAATATTGAGGGGCTGGACATGAGGAAAGTGTTCACATAATAATAATAATAATAATAATAATAATAATAATAATAATAATAATAATTATTATTATTATTATTATTATTATTATTATTATTATTATTATTATTATTAGATTTGTATACCGCCCCTCTCCTAGGACTCGGCTAACATAAACAGAAAGGAACATAAGGACAGAATTGTTACAGCATAATTAGAAAACAAAGGTATATTAAAACTTGATCTCCTCTGGAAATAATACTTTTTGGTGAACACTAGCTGGGTTCATATGAAACAGCAAGCCCTAAAACACAATTGCCACATTCAAATTACAGATTATTAGAGTTGGAAGGGACCTTGTAGGTCATCTAGTCCAACCCCCACTCAAGCATGAATCAAATGGCAGTCCAATCTCCCTTTGAAAGTGTTAGGAGCTCTCATTCATTCATTACTCATTCATTACATTAATATAAATATAAATAAATCAATCAAGGATATTATGCTTATAAGAGTTTGTGTGGTTTGCATGTCATGCTAAAACTGGTTGATCAAGAGACAACTGGGTTTCTTTGATTTTCCTTGAAGACATTTTGCTTCTTGTCCAGGAAGCTGAAGAACTGAACTAAACTGAAATGAAGAAGTTTCTTGGATGAGAAGTGAAACCTCTTCAAGAAAAAACAAAGAAAGTCCAGTTGGCTCTTGAAAAATGCACCTTTGGGACAACCCATTGGGATTGAGTGGGATAGAAGTTGAATCAATCAAACCAACCAACCAACCAACCAACCAACCAATCAATCAATCAATCAATCAATCAATCATTCAATCCATGACTTAGATGACTGCAGATCACTAAAGGCATTTAAAGAGTTGAGTTTTGAGAACATACTCTACCACAAGCTATTCAAAACCATTTTAGCCTAGCCTGGCATGTTGGGTTAACACAACTTTTAAAAAATGCTATTAGATGTCATACAGTCTAGAAGAGACAATGACCATTGTCTGGAAATTCCAAAAAATGAATCACCATCTCCCAGCAACATCAATGGATATTTACCTGTTTCCATCTCCATCTTGCACGTTGTTGCTTTTATTCCTGTCACAGAGAACAATTATGCTGACCAGAAAAAAATTAAAAGCTTTTGGAGTATTCTCCTAACTTCATTTCCTGCATCAAACTGATTGTTATTGTTCCACATTGATTTACTTTTGAATAAACCCATAAAACCAATAGGAAAACCAGAGAGAATCCCAGTTGCAGCAAAATATTCTGCTTAAGTCACTAAGGTCAGAATAGGCAAACATGTACAGGTAGAAAAAGCCTCTATTTATAGACTACAGAGTATACAACCTGGAATAAAGTATTTAGACAATGAGTTTCATTACCTTAAGCTAGGGAGATCATACGTTTTACAGGAGGCAGACTGACTGTTCTCATCGTTGCATAAATCATTTAAGATCTAGTCTAAGAGACTCTCTTTGGGTATTGCTTGTAATCTTGGCAGGGTAGCAAACAAATTCATCTACAGTATTACTGACCTCATTCCTGTCTGGAAAAAGACACTTACTTGTGGCATCTTTGTTTTCTACTGATAAGAGGTGGCTAAAATTGACCACACAAACTTATAAGATGGCTTGCTGTTTTAAACGGAGATGAGAGAATACAAAATCAGCATTAGATGATAATATAGTTTCACAAAAGAAGGTTTTCTTCAACATTCAGATGTTCACTGACTTGTGAGCAAAAAATGTAGCATCACAAAGGAACATAAATAATTAAATTAAATGAAGTAAGACTTTACATGTAACAAGGATTGCCACAGCTGGTATTTTTGATTCTCAAAGCCCCTCCCAGACCAAGACTTAGATCTGACACGCCAAGGAACAACTGGAACATATGGTTGCAGTGCCCCGTTCATTCCGCCTCTTCCTAATAAGAGTCAACTTTGGGATAGATGGGTAGAGACTCAGGAGACTATAAGTTCTAGTCCTCCAACTCACCTTTCATGATGAAACAGGACATGGGACCATTAGGTTCGTATACTGATTTGAAATGTTCAAAAATAAAGGTCAGCTACATATTAAATAATTAAAGACCATCACTACTGGGAAAAGAAGGAAGGAAGGAAATAGGAAGGGAGGGAGGAGAGAGGAGAGGAGGGAAACAGGGGAGGAAAGGAAATGAGATGGAAAAAGAAAAGAAAGGAGGGACAGGAGAAAGAAGAGAAGGATGGGAGAAGACAGGAGGGAGAGAGAAAAAAGGTGGGAGGATGGGAGAGTGGCAGGGAAGGAAGGAGGAAGGGTCCTTGGCAAAGAACAAAATAAACGTTTACCTATACAAAGTGGAGGTGGATAGTTCCAGCGTCGCACAGTTCCTGGCATACAGGAAATATGAGAATGCCCCTGAAGCAAAGGAAAAGAAAGAATTTTTTTAAAAAACCATAGTAATTAGGAAGCAAGAAGGAACTGAGAAACGGGCCAAATGGAAAGAATAGGGAAGGTATCTATCTCAGCCAAATAGTGTTCTTCAGTAAAAAAAAGTAAAGATACATACTGCAGCCTGGAATTCTAAGATAAGATAGCTTTCTTTCATTAAATGAGCAAAATATCAAGAGAAGAGTTAAAGGTACACACCAAAAGGGAAATAGACAAAAGACAAAGCACATTTTAAAAAATGTGCAGACATGTGTGTGTCTATATATATATATATATATATATATATATATATATATATATATATATGTCACATGTTTAAGCTGAATTTGAAAATTAAGGGAGACTAGGATAGATCTATTTCGGCCTTATTTTGGCCTCATCATATATTATCATTATCATTATCATTATCATTATTATTACTACTACTACTATGTCAATACAACACAGCAAACAAGATCACTATGCTGGATTTTGTATTTCATCACCAGTCGGGCGCTTCGCAATTATGTTTGCCGATCCCAGTAAAGCAGCCTTTTGCAATTGACAGATGGAGATTTTGTCAATTCCGATGGTTTTCAAATGTCCGCTGAGATCCTTTGGCACTGCGCCCAGCGTGCCAAGTACCACTTTGACCACTTTCACTGGCTTATGCCAGAGACGTTGCAGCTCGATTTTTAGATCTTCGTATTTTCCTAATTTCTCTAGCTGCTTCTCCTCAATTCTGCTGTCCCTTGGGATTGCGATGTTGATGATCCATATTTTCTTTTCCCCCACAATCAGGATGTCTGGACTGTTTATTATTGATTATTGATTTTATTATTATTATTATTATTATTATTATTATTATTATTTGTATGCTGCCTCTCTTCGATGACTCAGGGCGGCTCACAACAACAATATATATATATATATATGTTTTCGTAGATTTTCACGGGTACAGGTATGACGGTCTTGGTATATTCGGGTTTCTTCCCGTGTAGGATTTGGAAATTTCTGGTGACGTTTCGACGAGGTCTCACTCGTCATCGTCAGGCTGGTGTTTCTGTCCTTGTTCTCAGGCGAACACTGCGAGACCTGAGCTGCCTTCCTTCTATAAATACTGGTGGCTGGGTGTGGTTTGATGGCTCAGCAATTGCCTGCTGTGTAGAAACTTCCTGGTGAGTCAGTGGGGTAACAATTGGGGTCGTTGATGTAGCTGAGGTATGCTGATTAGTTAATGGTTGTAGATTAGGCGTGATATCCTGAGTAGTTGGAACTTGCAGGCTACTTGATTGCTTTACAATGTGTGTTCTGAGTCTGGTTTCTATGGCTGGGATACGTTTGAGGGCTGGTTTCCAGATGTCTGGTAAGCGAGAGGTATCATCCCGCTTGTTCATATTTTGGGGATGTTTTTCTATCTCGATGGCTTCCATGATTATTCTTTTGCTGTAGTGTTCTGTTTTGGAAATTAATTTGGTACTGTCGAAATTAATTTCATGTCCTGTAGTTTTGAAGTGTTGGAAAAGGGAGGAGGTTTTTTCTTTTTTCTTTAATGCATTCTTATGTTCTGCAACACGTGCATTTACTCTCCTGTTCGTTTGTCCAATATATGTGGCTGGGCAGATTTTACACGGTATTTGATAAACTCCCTAGTTTTCTAGTTGGATATTGTCTTTCGGGTTTCTTAGGATGTTGGCTATTTTTTTATCTGTACCAAAGGCTGTCTTGATGTTGTGTTTGTGGAGAATTTTACTGATTTTATCCCAGCCATAGAAACCAGACTCAGAACACACATTGTAAAACAATCAAGTAGCCTGCAAGTTCCAACTACTCAGGATATCACGCCTAATCTACAACCATTAACTAATCAGCATACCTCAGCTACATCAACGACCCCAATTGTTACCCCACTGACTCACCAGGAAGTTTCTACACAGCAGGCAATTGCTGAGCCATCAAACCACACCCAGCCACCAGTATTTATAGAAGGAAGGCAGCTCAGGTCTCACAGTGTTCGCCTGAGAACAAGGACAGAAACACCAGCCTGAAGATGACGAGTGAGACCTCGTCGAAACGTCGCCAGAGATTTCCAAATCCTACACGGGAAGAAATCCCGAATATACCAAGACCGTCACACACACACACACACACACACACACACATATATATATGTTTTCGTAGATTATATATATATATATATATATATATATATATGTCACATGTTTTTTGCTGAATTTGAAAATTAAAACAAATATATATATCTGTTTTCGTAGATTTTCATGGGTATATGTATGTAGATTGTTCTGAGTTTGGGTTTTACCCCGTGTAATATTTTGAATGTCTATGCGATGTTTCGGTGAAATCACATTCACCATCATCAGGCTGAAGTTGTAAGCTTCGTGTTGCTGTAAATATAGTTATAGTAAATATACTATATTTACAGCAGCACGAAGCTTACAACTTCAGCCTGATGATGGTGAATGTGATTTCACCGAAACGTCGTATAGACATTCAAAATATTACACAGGGCAAAACCCGAACTCAGAACAATCTACACACACACACACACACATGTATGTATGTATGTATGTATGTATGTATGTATGTATATAGATAGATAGATACATACATACATACATACATACATACATACATACATACATACACTATATGCCCAAAAGGAGTGTAATAACATTATTGAATATGGCTGTTGAAATTATTTCTACCCAGAATGGCATTTATCAGAAAAATGTATTATGAAAAAAGTGTTAACTATAATCTAAGAAATGGTAAAATATGGTATAAATATAAATATTTTAAACACACGGTGCCTCCCTTTAATTCTGGAGTATTTAACTCTACAATTTTAGTGTTTTATTCTGTATTAATATTTCAGCAAAGCCCATCTCCCACGCTTCTAAATACCATTAATCCAGAGAAAGGTGCAAATTTGATTTTTCACTATTTTACAGTAAGATACCTTGCAGCTAACAACAGGAAGTGAAATAACTTCTTTGTGTTGTATCAATTTTTACAAAAGCAAAGCAATAGGAAGGTTCAGATTACTCAATTTTCCTAGAGTCTTCAATCCCTTTTAATCAAAGGCATTCTCACCAAAGATGTTAAAAATGGATCAATTTGATTGCAAGATACCTCTCCAAGATAACCTAGAAAGATTACACTTTATATAATTTGAGTGGCACCTACAGATGCTCTTTATATTTAATGCTGATGTCTTGCCAAAAGAGATTTCAAAGGAATATTATCCCACAAAAGTTACACTAAGATTCTTTGCCTTCAAGTGTCAAATATTTCTCTAGTGTTCTTTTGAGAGATTCAGGAAGTGCTATGATTGAAATTGAGAGTTTCATACCACACTGAAGCAATTCCCTTAATTAGAAGTTGCTGTATTCTATGTCAAATGTTATTCCTGTTCATCCGATCAGATTTTGCAAGCTTCTTCTCTGGTAGTTTTCAAACTTGGCATGCTGGCTCAGGAATTCTGAGATTTGATGTTCCCATATCTTATGATTGCCAAGTTTTAAAAACACTGCTCTGAGATAATTATGTAAAGTTCATGCAATAATGTTATTCCCATTTTTTCTTTTCTATGGTCGCCTGACATTAGAATGGACTGTGATATTGTTGTCTCAATTTACCTTGACAAAGGCAATGATTTTCAATCCACTTTAACTCATTTTTTTTCAGAATTAAATAATTATTTGGAGAGTGGGTAGGTACCTGGAGAGCATATCCTGGCTCACACTGAAAGGAGACCACATCATTCACCACGTATCTTTCACCAATTTTCAGGCCATTACTGGGGACGGCAGGTTCTGGGCAACTGGAGAGCCCCACAGCTAAAAGAAGCAGAAACAGTTAATCAGTATGTATTTAGCATCTATCCATTTGTGCACCCATCACTACTCAAACAGGCTACAGCTACTATAGATACCATGTGTTACCCTGCTGTTCTGTTCGGGTCGTATGTGACCCGAAGCCAAGTTTGAGTCCCTGTAAAAAATTTTCCCTGCATATCTGAAACTTGAAATTTCATGACTGCTCATCATTTCAGGGGTTCTCTCTATGAGAATTTTTTTTGGGGGGTGGGGGGCTTAGTTTTTGCTGGGCAAAAAAAGTTACAAATCTTCTGTTCCCGGGTCACCCTGACCCAGACCGAAAACTCTTCATTTGCAGTGCTTATGTTTGGTCTTTTTGAAAGCTTTTTTCACTTGGAAAGTAGTCTGAACATTTCTGCACACAATGATATGAAAATTGAAATGAAAAAAGTAAATCTTATTGGTTTATTTTGCGGATATAATGCACACACACACCGTTTTTGTGAAATTTTTTTCAATTTATGGATAGTTTTGCTTGCAAAATGCATTCTATTTTACTAAAGTTGGTGTGGGATTGGTAGCTTGAACATTTCTGAATATAAGAAAAATATAAAGGAACTGAAAAAAATGATTCTTATTGGTTTTTTAATATCAGAAATAAGGCCTCCCCCCCCTCAGCTGCTTGCAACCATTTTCACTTTTTATTTTTTTATGCTCCAAATCCGAAATATTCTTTAAAATCTTAGGCATTCATTTACTCAATTTAACAATGCTGATCATCAAAAAATATTTTTGGGGTGGTGGCTAATTGTTTTCTGGGCAAAAAAAAAATCATAACTTCAAGTCTGTTTCTGTTCGTATATGACCGGACCAAAAATAATTTTTTTAGGAACTTGAATTTGATCTTTTTGAAAACTTTTTCAACTGGAAAACTAGTTTGAACATTTATGAACATAATGATATGAAAATTGAACTGGAAAAATTGAGACTTATATTTTTATTTTGATCAAAAAGCCCCTCCCCCCATCCTTTTTGAATTTCGTGTCAATTTCTATTTTTTAAGGCTACAAATCCCTAAGGAATTTTCCCCCAAAAGGTTTGATATACTAAATTGAACATTTCTGAATATAAGAAAAATATAAATGAACTGGAAAAAATGGTTCTTATTGGTTTATTTTTGCCACAAAAGGGCCACCCCACCCCTCGACCTTGCTGTGTGCCATTATTGTCACTTTTTATACATATTTGGCTAGAAATATTTGGAATATCCTTTTGAAAATCAACCACATTGTAGCCAGAGAACTAATTTTATGAAACAAATCCATTTTACTAAAAAAAAGTATGTAAGTTTGAAATTAACAGCATAATTTTTATATAAATTGAAATAATTGAACACGGGGGGAGGCATACATTTATGTGCAAAATAAACCAATATGTATCAATTTTTCCAGTTCAATTTTCATATCATTATGTTCAGAAATGTTCAAGCTACCTATCCCACACCAACTTTAGTAAAATAGAATGTATTTTGCTAGCAAAACTATCCATAAAGTGAAGATTATTTTTAAAAAATGGGGGGGGCGTGCATTTCATCAACAAAATAAACCAATATGCATCAATTTTTCCAGTTCAATTTTCATATCATTATGTTCAGAAATGTTCAAGCTACCAATCCCATACCAACTTTAGTAAAATAGAATGCATTTTGCAGGCATAATTATCAATAAACCTAAAAAAAATTCACAAAAATGGGGGGGGGAGGCATATTTATGTGCAAAATAAACCAATAAGGATTAATTTCTTCAGTTCAATTTTCATATCATTGTGTGCAGAAATGTTCAGACTACTTTCCAAGTGAAAAAAGTATTCAAATTGACCAAACATAAGCACTGCAAATGAAGAGTTTTCGGTCCGGGTCAGGGTGACCCGGGAACAGAAGATATTTAACTTTTTTTAAACAGAACAGCAGGGTTTAAGAAAATTCATCTCATTTTCCCAGTGTTTGAGGTCCCTTCCCCTACTTCACATAATGTATCTGCAGTAGGATAATTTGAACTTGGTTATTTGCTCCTCGAGTAAGGTTGCTAAATTGATTTGTTTGATGATCCACCAGTTTGTTTTCTTGCAAATTTCTGGAGTTGGGTCTTTATCATTTTCTATCTGTATGATTTCAATATCTTATACCTTTGATGAATTTCAACACAAGTCAGCATTGTTTGATATCACTTTGACTTGCCTTACCTAATCTGATTTCCCCCCCATCTCTCTCTCTCTCCCTGCCAAGCCTTCTTGGAGACCTTTTCCTCAAACCTGATTCATGGAAGGCATCACCTGAGTCCCTGACTTTGCCCTTTGGAGATGCTAAGGACAGATTCAGTGCATTATGGCTCAGCTCTGAAGTCTGGTGAAGACTTCTCAGTAGCATTGGCCCAAACGATATTCTCAGTGCAAGCAAATGAATAAGTTCCACCTGGTACTCCATCCCTCTTTTCTGTTGTTTATCTTACGCTGCATATTAAAATATAGGACAGGAATAGACTGTCAGTCATAGGAATGGTGTCCTAGTCCAATGGTACCCAGGGCAAAAATTGTCATACTATCCCCAAAAAAGGCTATCCCCAAAAAAGGCTATCCAACTTCCCGTTGAAAGCTTCCTGTGATGGAGCTTCCATGACCCCATGACTCTAAATATTCAGGTTTTTAAGAGCACTTTGAAGCTTGAACCCCTGAATCATTTGGAGTAAGGAGCTGAAAAATAGTACTAAATGAATGAATATATGTGGTGATATAAAGGATTTTTCACTAAATAGGCTTTCTGACTTTTTTAGCACTCAAAAATCTAATGCAGATGAGTTCAGACAGGAGAAATGAAAGAGTATTTTGAGTTCCTAAAAACAGCCTCCAGAAAGAGGAGGAAAAGAAAGCTTTTTAAGAGGCACTTTGTTGATATGTCAAGCAAGCCCCAAAGCATAAATATATATTTAATCTCTTTTTATAAGCTTCATCTTTTTCTGCTCTTGGAAATGGCCAGTTGAGCAGCTAGTCCCTCTATTATCCTTATATTTCTGTATGGGAACTAAGCTCTGAAAGTTGATTAATTCTACAGCACTTTGCCCTGGAGAACTCTTAACAGCTTGGTATCAAAATGTTATTGTTATGAAGTGCCAGCTATGCAGGTGCCTTAGCAGCATGAAATCTGTCTTGACATGGGGAATGTATAAAGCTGCTACATTGATTTAGTTTCTTGATCTACCTAGCACATGACTACAGCAACTGTGAACAGTGCAAGGCAAAAATCTCTTCTATTCTATCTACTGGACAACTCACTAAACATAAGGGAGACTGCTCAAGAGATTTTCTGCATAGAAAAACAATGGAAGGAATGAAGACTTCATATAATGTAATATTTTTAGGAGGAGGGGTATGGCTCTCAATCATATCATTTTTCAGAGTTTTGGGTTTTCCTGATTTTTATCAAACAAACAATTCTGAAAATATTGTGTTTTCTATCAGGCCTTGACTTTGTTGTCTACCAACCAGTATGTTCATTAAATTATGATCTTGAGTTGATTATTGCATTGTATGAAGAATGATAGAATGTAAGAGTTAGAAGGGACCTTGAAAATATCTCATCCACTCTTAATCTCATTTCATGAATATACAGCATTCCTGTTACCTTCCTAACCAGCCTCTGCTTACAAACCTCCAGTGACACTAAACCCACCATCTTCTGAATAATCATTATTAATAATAATATTTCCCCCTGTTGTTTATCTGAAATCTATTTCCTTGTTTTGTCCTCTTGTCCTATCTTCTAAAAAAATCTCTGAACTATTCTGCCTCAACTTTTACATAATGGCAATTCAGATATTGGACAACCGCCTAATATTTTTGCCCTCCTAATATTTTTTTCCCAAGCCAAATAATTTTCAACTGTTTCTTCTTTCTTTCTTTCTTTCTTTCTTTCTTTCTTTCTTTCTTTCTTTCTTTCTTTCTTTCTTTCCTTTTTTCTTTCTTTCTCAAACATGTACAAGGTAACAGGTATAGTGCAAACATAAATATAGACATAGTAAATGTGTACGGAAAAATGGAACCAGGACAGGGACGGTAGGCATGCTGGTGCACTTATGCACACCCCCTTACAGACCTCTTAGGAATGGGGTGAAGTAAACAGTAGACAGTCTAAGGTTAAAGTTATGGGGGGGGGGGGCTGAGAGATGTAACAACAAAGTCAGTTAGTATATTCCAGGCATTGACCACTCTGTTGCTGAAATCATATTTTCTGCAATCGAGTTTGGAGCAGTTTACCTTGAGTTTGTATCTATTGTGTGCTTGTATGTTACTGTGGTCATTAACAGGTAAGTACATTGTAGCGGATAATTTTGTGTGCTACATTTAGGTCAGACTGTAGGTGATGTAGTTCTAGGTTGTCCAAGTCCAAAATTTCAAGCCTATCTTCTTGTGAAATACGTCCAGACCCACTCAATTGTGTTAATGTCTGTATTCATTGCAGATTACAGGCAGATGAGCTATATTCAAGAATTGGTCTAGCAAAGGTTTTGTATGTCCTAGTTTGCAGAGCAATATTACTGGAGAAGAAGCTTCAAAAGATTAGATTAACAACTCTTAATGCCTTTTTACAATTCTTGTAAGGTTTTCTTTTTTTCTTCCAGACCTCTTATCATCTTAGTTGAGAAGGACACACTTAATTTGTTGATGTTCTTCATAAAATATGGCCAGAATTCTCAATATACTATAGTTTGAACAATGTAGAATAGAGAACAATGACTTCTTTTGGTCATTTTACATTATATTTGCTGCAGCCTGGGATTATATTTAATTTTTCTTTAGCTTTGCTGGCTCATGTTCAGTTCTTGATCTCCCAAACATCAATGTTTCATATGTATTGTTGCCCAGAATGCCTGCCTACATGACTACCACATCCCATAATCATACTAGGAAATTTTTTTTACTCAAATGTAGGACTCAGCATTTAATCTTGATGATTTCTACCCAGCTTGTCTGAATCTTGGTACTGTTCCCTATGGTGTTTATTATCACTGCATCTTTCTGTTGTTATTTTCTAACCCCTCATCCACAATATATGATGATTTGCCCAAGCCCTAGAATGCTATATTTCACCCTTGTTTGATAGGAGAGCCATTGATATACACTTCTAAATGTTTGCTCAGACAGTTTTTCTCTATCTAGTAGTAGCACAATCCAGCCCACTTTGTTATTTTATTTATGAGGATCTCTTAAGAAACTTCATTGAATGTTTTGCAGAAATCAATTAACTGGAAGATGATGGCAGAACTGTGGGCTTAAAAAAGAATAAAGCTTTTCTTCAATATGGCAGAATGCCAAATGCATTAAAATCACTGCACTATTATTTAGCCCATGATGGAAGCTTCAAGAATTAAGTCCTGCACCACAAATTCTACATTTAAATATGTTGTGTCTCCAAATTCAGGATATCTCCCCATGTAACACATGTGTACAGTCCTTCTGCAAATGAATATATCATACACGCTGATGATCTTGTCTGGTGGAATGACAAAAAGGACATTGCTATTGTTTTTTCCAACCATGGGACTTCCTTCAGAAGTAAGGACCCAACAAAGACTATCTGTTCTGATGGTCTCAGACTCAGTGCTGGCTATCATGGGGATATAGTGCATAGACTATATCAGGGGTCTCCAATCTTGGCCACTAAGACTTGTGTGCTTCAACTCCCACAATTCCTCAGCCAAAGTTGGAGACCCCTGGACTATATCATGCAGCTTTGGTCATCAGGGCTTCAGTTGGATTGATTCAAAACATGAAATTGTTGTGGTGCTTGGCTCAGTATCACATGGATTATTTTCTACCTCCTGTCCTGAATTCTACTTCCTGCCCTGAGCAGCATTCAGTGGAGTGTGGGATTAGAGGATATAGTTTCTTCTCCAACTTCTTTGTAAAATTATCTCTGCAAGGAAAAAGGGCCTTTGGAGAAGGACCATAACTCACAGAATAACAGAGTTGGAAGGTACCTTGGAGGTCATCTAGTCCACCCCTCTGCTTGAACAGGAGACTCTATACCAGAGATGGGGAACCTTTTAGGCACAGAGTCTCCAAACCAGAAGGCATGCGCACATATGCCAGAGCACCAAAATCCTGACAAGCAGTTGGCTGGCCCACATGTGCACCTTGGAAACCCAACAACCAGCTGGCTAAGCTGGGGTGACTGTGTGCATGCCCACGGAGAGGGCTCTGTGTTCCACCTCTGGCATGTGTGGCATAGGTTTGCCACCATGGCCCTCTTCTATTTCAGACAAATGGCTCTCCAGTTTCTTCTTGAAAGCCTCCAGTGTTGGGGATCCCACAACTTGTGAAAGCAAGCCTATTCTACTGATTGATTGTTCTCACCCTTAGGAAATGTTTCCTTAGTTCTAAGTAGCTTCTCTTTTTGGTTACTTTCTATCTATTGTTTTTTGTCTTGCCTTCAGGTGCTATGAAAAATAGTTTGACTCTCTTATCTTTCTGGCAGCCACTCAAATATTGAAATTCATCTAGAGCTTTAACTCATTTGTATAAAGCTTTAAGTGCCCCAGTTTGTTTCAAACCGTAAGGTTAATGCAGGGGTGGGCAACTATGGCAACTTTACGACTTATACACTTTAGGTCCAAGAATTCCTGAGCCACTACTCTAATGCTTGCAAAATCTTTTTAAAAGGGGAGGGTTCAAAAGGCCAATTCTAAAGAAGATTTAGTTCTCCCACCCACACTTCCTGTCTTCAATTACTCCACAAATCCCTTAGCCTAAAGCCGTGAAAAACTAATGCCAATCAGTATAGCTAGTAATGAAAGGATTGGTTTTATGACCAGACAAGATAAATCTTTAAACAGCATCCATAGTTTGATAGCAGAGAAAATGCACAAAACCTTAGATCAATCTCTAGCAACTCTAATTAACTAGCTCTATCTTTTGTGTCCACTTGGTAAATCTCAGAAATAAATCTTGAAGGGATGGGAAAACATAATTTGAATTTGAATTCAGGGAAGAAGTATTTGCTAAGTGGGAGACAACCACTGCATATAATCATTGCACAATAGTGTACATATTGACAAAAACATTAAGTGATCTTTGAAAAATCAATAACCTTTTTTTTTTTAAAAAAAAGGAAGATTGGCTATTGTACCCAAGGAAAGATGTTTTATGATCTGTTCTAAGCTACATAATTTTAAAAATAAGGTTCCTTTAAAGGACTATATGGATCAACAAAAGTACAATTTGCAAGCCATGGGAAATAAATAGCACTATCATTTGAAAGTTTTCAGACAAACTCAAAACAGGTTACAGAAAGATGGTGAAGAATATTCTTTCTGCTCAGGTATATTAAGGAGGGATTTAAGTCCTTGAAAGCCTGAAAAGGAACAACAAATGGCTACAAAAAGCTAATCTTCCCTAATCATATTGAATGCAGCAATTTTACTTAGGTGTTATTGGCAGCACTATTCTCTCAATCTCAGAAATCCCAACATTACATATCAGAAATCCCAATATTACATAATTTGGCCTCAGTGCAGAAAATGCCCATCCTCAATCGAATAGTGTTCAAATGTTGATGAGAAATGTAGCAGCCTTGGGGTGCAAAAGAAGACTTCTTCAGAGCTCTTCAAACTTGGCTATTTTAAGACTTGTGGATACAAGCATAGCTGACTTGAGAATTCAACAAGTCTTAAAGTTGGCAAGTTTGGAGACCCCGTCTTACAGTTTTCTACTATTTGATCCTGGACATGCTATAATTGGAATCCTGTATCCAGTTCTGAGTATTTCTCTTTTCTTTTTCAGGAATACTGGAACAGGTTAAGGGAAAGTCAGTGAGTATGAGCAAGAGATCAGAGTCTAATTTCTACATGGAGGAGCTAAAGGGAATCTAGGTATATTGACCTTTGAGAAAAGAAACTAAGAGGAAATATGGCATCATTTTGGAAAAATGTGAAGACATGTACTAGAGAAGGCAACCAAGACATTATTATTCCAAAATCTTGAGCATGAAATAAAGGATTTAAATTACAATAAGGCATATTTCAATGCCAAAAGCATATTCAGAAATACCAGTTGGCAAAGGAGGTGGAAGGCTCTCATTGAAAGGATGACTTCAACTTGAAAGTTAAGTGTCATTTATTTGGGACACTAGATTTGGGAAGTTGGATTCCTGCACTAATCTGGGATTTGGGCTTAATGGCCTTCTCCACACATGTTGGATTAATTTCTAAGCTCTTTATTTTTATTTATTTATAGTTTGTGTTGGAAAGGACCTGGTGCAGGAGACCCTGTAACATCCCAGTCCAGTCTCTTCTTGAGAATGGCAGACAGGCCATTCCACCGGTTGATTGCTCTCACCGTCAGAAAGTTCTTCCTTATTTCTAGGTGAATCTCTCCTTGGTCAGCTTCCATCCATTGCTCCTTGTCTGGCCATCCGGTGCTTTGGAAAATAGTGTGACCCGCTCCTCACTGTGGCAGCCCTTCAAGTATTTGAGGACTACTATCATGTCCCCCCTGGATCTCCTCTTCAGTAGACTATCCATGCCCAGTTCCTGCAACCTTTCCTTTTATGATCTGGTTTCCAGTCCATTTATCATTCTGGTTCTAGTTCTGTAGTTAGTTGGTTTAAATCTAGACTGTTCTAGATCCCACCCAATTCTTCTCTAAGAGTTTATCAGTCACTGATTGCACACCCCATCCATTCCAATTGCTTGGGTTTATTGAATCTGGGCTGCATCAGAAGTGGGACACAGCACATCTTCCATTTGTTTAATGACTGTCAGCTCAGTCAGAGGTGGGTTCCTAATGGTGGGGTCAGTGCGCCACTCCAGTAATAGCCCTCTGATTATGCAATTCTGGTGCAATAGTTCTGGTGCTGCCTTTGCCACAGTGTGCACCCCACCATCTTTTTTCCCTAATTTGGGAGCAATTTTTGGCTCTCTGCCCATGCGCGGAAGGAAAATTGTTCCTCTGTGCATGCGCAGAAGCAAAACGTCACAATGTGCACGGGTAGGAGGAGATAAGAGGAACCCGCCCCTGAGCTCAGCATACACAACCTAAACAATCAGCACTGGGCTGAAATGAGCTTACTTTTATACTCCAGGTGAAATCCAGCAGCAGAAACACTGAGGTCAGAGTAGAAGTGCAAATACAGCTGGTTAGAGGTACTGTTGAGCAAGGCAGGGACAGTGGTACCTAATGGAAGAGGGAGAGAAACACACACACACACACACACACACAAAGAGGAAGGAATCAGTTTCAGAGTGCTAGGAGAGGATCCTGTTCATGTTAACCTTGACATGCTGGCTGGGAAATTCTGGGAGTGAAGTTCAGATATCTTCAGATTGCCCAGTTTGGGATACATTGCTTGAGGTCAGGGGTGTCACTCACATTATCATGTGACATATCAGCACTTTTTACACCTTTGCTAAACCAGCCACAGGTGTGGCCTAGCACAAGTTGCATGTGGCCCGCAGGCCAGAGTTTGAGAGCTTTGCTTTAGATGAATTTTAAAAGTATGAACAATTCATATAATGGAAAGCTTTTTCAATCTGGAGGTGTTCTTTCCTTAGGAGCTAAAAGGCAAATCAGCCTTGAATCACTGGTATGCAGAAAGAGGCCCAGAAGGAACTCTCCCTGATCATTCATATGATATGTTTGATAGTGCTTTAGTCTGGCAAGAGTCCTGTCTATAGGCAAGGAATAATAAAGAAACTAGATTCTTCTGCATAGGCTTGAGCAATAGATTGTTCTGAATTGCAATTGTCCTGATCCTTTCTGTCTGACAGAGTAGGGCAGTGATGGTGAAAATTCCCTCCCCTGCCCCCCCAGAGGCCCTCTGGAGGCCAAAAACGTCCTCCCAGAGCCTCCATGTGAGCCGAAAATCAGCTGGCCAGCACGCACCTATGCACTGGAGCTGAGCTAGGGCAACAGCTTGCGTACTGACAGATATGGCTCCACGTGTCACCTGCGGCACGCATGCCATGGGTTCACCATCATGGGAGTAGGGTAACAATAGAAAACCAGTCTGAGTAACTCACTGTTGCAGTCCTGTTTCCTTCCACCTAACATACCATGTCTTCTTTTATGCACCACTTAAACTTTTCATATATGTCACTTGCCTCTTCTTATACCACATTGTAGTCATGCATTTTGCTAGCAGTATTTATTATGATTAATCACCTTTTTGTTCCCAGCCTATTTATCAGTCTCTATCTTTCTTGTTCGCACATACTAACAAGGCTCTCCTTCATCCTGCGGGAATCTTCCTTTATTCAATACTTTCTGCTGCACAATTTCTTGCAAGCCAAGAAAGGAATTAGATATGCAAAGGAATGCTAGGAACAGCATGACACTGGTGGTTATACTCTGCCACTGTCACACATATGACTAACACAGCTGTAATGAGACAAACAGCACCCTACCACCCAATATTTGTGGCTGGTTGTCTGAAGCTAAATTACACAAATAGTATATATTCTCTCTCCCTCACTTACTTCCTCTCTCTCTCCCTATCTCACAATAATCTCATCCAAGAATTCAGACATGTTATGGATCATGTGGCATGATAACAGTGGTGGATTCAATTTTTTTTCTATCGGTTCTGTGGGCGTAGTATAGTTGGCATAGCATGGTGGGCATGGCATGGTGGGCATGTAGTGGTGGCCATGGTTTGGTGGGCATAGAAGGGGAACAATACTGTAAAATCTCCATTCCCTCCCAACTCCAGGGGATGGTTACTGCAAAATCCCAATTTCCTCCCAATCAGCTGGGACACAGGAGGCAGAGAATAGATGGGGGTGGGGCCAGTCAGAGATTGTATTTAGTACTCAAAATTTCTGCTACTGGTTCTCCAGAACTGGTAAAAACCTGCTAAATACCATCTCAGATAGAGGTCAATGGAATTCAAAGGTGCTGGACTTCCACCATTTGTGGCAATGTAAGGACTCTAAGCCGATGTCAAGTTTAATTCTACCCCCAGCTCTTCTCCTACAGCTCTGGATATTGGTTTCTCTCTCTTTAGGGAATCAGCTTTGAAACCAACTCTGGTTTCAACCCTAAATACCCTGACATGAATATTGATTGATTTAATTTGACTAACGTAGCTGCCCATCTCACTTATGTGACTCTGGGGAGCTTATAATAATTATTTATTGAAAAGAAATACCTGATAGGTAAGCAGTCACAGCCCTTTCTATAGTACCATCAGATCTTACCTGAGAAGCTTCCCAACATGGTGGCTGTATTGTCCCCTCCATCAAAGACTTCTAGGGAATCCCAGTTCTGTTCTGTGACAAAACTGATCACTTGAATCTGGGAACAGAGAAAAGCCAGAGGGGGGAAAATGTTGATGATGATAGTAACAATTACTATTAACACTACTACTGTTAGTAGTATGATTCAGAATTAAAGGTTACTCATACTAACATTCAATGTGTCATCAGTAAACCAAATGTAGTTAATTTTTTTATGGTAGATTTACAAACTTTCTAAAACAAATTATTTTCACATTTATCAGTGTAGAAATATTATAGTAAAGGGTTTGAAATGCATGTTGTAGAACATTTTGAGACCTCTTCTTTGATACTGTTTTAATTTATATAGGTTTCCAAGTTTCATTATTAACCCCGTCCTGCCCTTCAATACATCTGAAATCCCTCTGCCATCAAATATAGTTTAAGTCTGGTGGACAAGATCCTCAGAATCAGGGGAGAAATTCATCAGATTCTTACAGGTTCTGGAGAACCGGTAGCGAAAATTTTGAGTAGTTCAAAGAACCACAAATATCACCTCTGGCTGCCCCCTGAGTAGGGGATTTCACAATATCCTTGGGAAGGAATGGGGAGTTTGCAATACCCTTCCCCAGGAGTAGGGAAGGAATGGGGAGTTTGCAATCTCCTTACCCCAACAGTGGGCAGGGAATGGGGATTTTGCAGTATCATTCTCTTGCAATCCAACATCAAGCCATACCGTAACCACCAAGCCACACCCACAGAAGTGGTAGAGAGACATTTTGAATTTCACCCCTGCTCAGAATTATAGTGCAGAGGCTAACCAACCTCTCACAGCACAATCCAAATCTCTGAAATCTGTCAGTTATGCTTTCCCCAGAGAAACCTGGTTAGAGAATCCTGTTTTAGACAGGCTAGTCTAAGAGGTGAAATCCTGATCATACAGTTTCTTCTTGCAATGGGGATTTTTTAATAAAATGGCATGCCACATAAAACATTTTCCTTATCAAATACGGAAAGGTAAAATATATAAAGAAAAAATGGAAAATCTTCAAAAAGAACTCTTTGTCAGGAAAACCCAACAGATGAAATCACAAGGAATCGAGAGATTTAATAAATCATAAAATTAACTTAATAAATCAAGAAGAAATAGCCCTTAACATAAAAGCAATGAAACAAAACTATTTCGAGCATGCTAATAAAACTGGGGATGGTTGGCTTGCAAGTTAAGGAAAAAGAAAGCAAAGAGCTATTCAATAACTTGAGTACGACCAGGGGTTAAAACAATCAGGAATGGAGGAAAAGGAAAAAATAATCCAATTTTTTAATCAAAATCTATATTAAAAAGCAAAAATTAACAAGGCAGAGGTTGAAAACTATTTATTGAACCAAGAGCTACCAACTTTGACAGAGGACATGAGAACTAATTTAAATAGGGAAATCACACAGGAGGAGTTACAAAAGGGTCTACAAAAACAAAAAAACAATAAGACCCCGGGTCCGGATGGACTCCAATCAGAAATATATATAAAAATGTATTAAAATTTATGAGATTAGAATTTTGGAATTGTTTAACAAAATTTTGAAGGAAAATAAAATGCCTAAATCTTGGGGTGAAGCTTATATTATACTAATGCCAAAAGAGGGGTTAGACGATCACCAAATTCAAAACTACAGGCCTACCTCTCTGCTTAACGCCGACTATAAAATCTTTGCCTCGATTATAGTAGAGAGATTGAAAATGGTTTTAAATGTTTTGATTCACCCAGGCCAAGTTGGCCTCCTCCCCAATCGTCACATCAGAAATAACACAAGAACAATAATAGATGTCCTGGAATATTATGAGGCAAGACCAGACAAGTATCTAGCACTTCTATTTATCGATGCCCAGAAAGCATTTGACAACATAAATTTAAATAAATAATTTATAAATTTAGTAAAACAATAGAAAAAAAATATTCTCAACAATCAGCAATTATTTTGGTTAATGGCGAAAGGATTGAAAAAATAAACATCGAAAAGGGAGTCGGACAGGGCTGCCCCTGTTGTACATCCTGCACATTGAGATACTATTTAACAATGTAAGAGCCAACCAAGATATCAAAGGTTAAAAGTGAACAATTCAAAACACAGGCTTTTGCAGATGACATTGTCTACATTATCGAAGATCCACTCTACTCAGGTCCTAAACTATTAAAAGAAAATTTTGGGAAGGTAGCAGGACTTAGAGTCAACAAAATAAAACAAAAATGTTAATTAAAAACTTACCTCCAAAATAAAGAGTTAGAAAACATTATGGAAATAAAATGGGCTAAAAAAGTTAAATATCTTGGAATCTGGTTTACACTTAAATGTGCCTCAATAAAAGGGGATAATTACCAAAAATTATTAAAAGATATTCAAAATGACTTTGCAAAATGGTCCAAACTACAGATTACATTAATAGGTAGAATTTCTGCTATAAAAATGAATGTACTCCCCAAGGTTCTCTACTTGTTTCAAACAGCCCTGATTAGGAAGGAACAAAAATTTTATAATGAATTAGACAAATTAGTTAGAAAATGTATTTGGAGGGGGAAAAAACTAGAATCAAATATAAACTTTTGCAAGATACAAAAAGTCAAGGAGGCCTAGGCTTACCAGATTGGAAACTGTACTACCAAGTGGCCATAGCTACATGGTTAAAAGAATGGGTATCTTTAACAAATAAAATAACTTTAACTATTGAAGGACATGATGTTCAGTATGGCTGGCATAAATATTTATGGAACGAAGATGACAAAATACATAGATACTTCAGGGACCACTATATTAGAAGCATTCTAATTCAAGGCTGGCTAGAAATTAGGAAAATATGTTATATCCAGATTCCCAAATGGCTCTCCCCTCTAGAAGCAATAATACATCCTAACGTATATCTGGGGTAAAAAATACAATTACATATAAAAAACTATTAACCGAACAAAACCAACTTAAATCTAGGGAAAAGCTAGTGGAAGAGGGGATAAATATTAACTGGTGGCCATGTTTTCAACTAGAAAATAAATTTAAAACAGATCTTGAAAAATTTGGTTTTCAAAGGAACGATCAAGCAATCGATAAGGAATGTTAGCGGGTCCAGAAGGGAAAACAATCTCATGAACCTACAAATGTTTACTTAGAAACAAGATGGAAGAAGAGAGAGTTAAAGATATAATGATCAAATGGGCACAAAATATACATCATACAATCGAGTTGGACAAATGGGAAAATCTCTGGAGCTATAATTTAAAATTAACTATCTCACCTGACTAGAAAGAAAACCTTTATAAAATTTTCTATTGATGGTACCAAACCCTGGTAAGATTAGCAAATATTTACTCGTGCCTCTCTCCAAATTGATGGAAATGTAAAAGGGAGCCAGGTACTTTTTTCCACATGTGGTGGACATGTGTAGAGGCCAGAAATTATTGGAGGAAAATTTGGAAAGGGATAAAAGAAATTTTACAAATTGAGATTAAATTTGAACCAGAATTATTACTATTGGGAATGGTTGATATGAATATCAAAAAGGATGATAAAAAATTAATTATACATTTGATCACAGCTGCTAGAATTTGTTATGCACAAAAATGGAAAAAAGATTCCACACCCACCAACGTACACATCAGAAATAAAATAATGGAACTGGCAGAAATGAATAAATTAATGATGCACATTAAAGGAAAAGAAGACTCTGTCTTCTATAAAATTTGGGATAAATGGTATAACTGGTTACCAAAAAAAAGTAAAGGAAAGTAATTAACCTACCTAAGCCATAAAGAGGAAACTTGACAAAAATTTATTTGGAGTGCTCTACCTTTTTTCATCAATGTCAGACTTGCAAAAATAAACCTAATTTAAAATTAGATAAACACCAGATTTTTTTAAAGATCTGGCAAACCATAGTAAATTGATTAGGAAGGTATTAATCTGTCTGAGTATATTTTCTTTTTATTTCATCTGTCTTCCTTCCTTCTCTGGATACAAATTATGTATCTAAGTTCTTTTTATGTGTGTGTATGTGCTTTACTTGTCTTTTTGCATGAATTCTCCTTTTTATTTACATAGGAACTTTGAATTAGGTTAAAAGAGCAGGAAATATACTGATATGAAAAACTGCATAAGATGTAAAATTGTATATAAAGCAAAATAACTAAGGAAAGAGAGACTAAGCTATCTCTCTATGTTCTGTATGCACCAGTGTTTGTTTTTATGAATTTCTCAATAAAAGCTTTTAAAATTTAAAAAACAAAACAAAAATTTTCCACTTAATTATGATATCTGCCCTTTAGCCAGGATGGCATTTGGGAAAAAATCTATCCCATGGAAATGCAAAATTTGTTTTTTCAATGAAGGCAATAGAGAAAAAAAAGTTGTATGTTTGGCAGGGTGGCCATAAATAACTATTTCTGACATTTTCAGTTGTTTGCCTCTTTAATTTGTCCTAAAGTCATTTTGTGAAAACTTTAAATCAAAACATAGATGAAACACAAAGCCTTTAGAGTTCATCTCAACAAAATGCTAATAATCCCCACAGAGCCTTTTACAAATTGCTCCGGAGTCTAAATAATTATCCCACATGTTTGATAATATATTAACAGGCTTATCTAGCCAAGTTTTTTTTTAAAGGGAAGATTAAAAACTAAAATAAAGGAAGAAAAAGAAAAAAAGAAAGAAAGAAGGGCAAAAGTGTAAGAGTGGAGAAAAGAAAACTAGAAAAGAAATATTTATCCAACTTGTAATGGTTTCTGTATAATAGAACATAAATATTTGTTTTATTCTTTTTTTCATTACTCACTTCTTTTTCAGAAGGGGTTTTTTTTAAGGGTGTGAGGTGAACAGAGGAGGAATTCTAAAGTTAGAATTCTAAAATGATATACAAGATTTTAGGAACTGCAGTGTATATACCAGAGAGAATTCCTGCTTGGGAAATGAATAATTCATACAAAAAGTCCTAGCAAGTAAAATCCTTCATTAGATACAGCCTATAGCCCACCTCCAAGAATGCTCACATTCTCACTAGCTCACCTGAATTGCCAGGATTAACCTGGAATACAAAACAGAAATCAATGGAAGTCTAATACAATTCTGATGTTATATGCTCAGTTGGCCATCATTAAAACACTCTGGTTATGTTTACAGCAACACAGAGTTACAAGTGGACAATTGCTCCTCAGTCATGCATATTAAACTATCAACTCAGTTCAAGTGTTTGCAGAACCTCTGTACAGTTCTATGGAGATCCTAGCACATGAACCAGGATCGTGGTTCATGTACTATGCATGCCGGTTATGTAAGGATCTACTTCATTCCTGTACAAAACAGATCAAACAACATTCTTGGAGGGTGGGTCACAGACAACACCTGTTTAACTAGTTACAAAACCAGCAAAAGCCAACTTCAGATAGTTGCTTTTTTTCCCCAGGTTTAAGGTCTTGTATGAATCTGGACTGCTTAATTCAGTTTAATTTATGGTAATATGAAAAGGTAGAAATTCAGTAAATAAACATGTTGCAAGAATGCAGCTTTGATCGTGTCTATCAATGCAAGATTTTGTTGAATTTTCCAGAAAGCTTTTATGAAGTGATGGCCATCTTCAGGGAGATGTCATGCCATGATGTCAACATGCTAATTATGCTAATGACATAATTTGCTTCAGTTGCATCTCATTTCTGCGATGATATAATGACATGCATGGCATTGTTCCAAAGTTAGAATATGGAGAGAGAAGGAAACAGTACATTTACTCAAGAAGAGGGGGCGGAAACTACATTTTCCTGAAATATATTTCTTCTTGTTAATATCATTATTTTAGCTTCAGTTCATATGATCTATTAGCTTCTAAAGATATCCTAATTTAGATACATTCCAAAGAAATAAAGCAAAAATGTGTATTAATAGCAGGCTGGTTTTCCTAGTAGCTCCTTCTCCACCTCTACTGAAATTAACAAAAGAATGGAATAAATTATCGCCTCGATATCACAAGTGTCAAAAATGTTTTGCAATACATTTAGCAGTTCTGCTAAAATGATCTTCCTTTTTCTCTTCCATGCTATGCTGTGAGAAATACCAATAACAAGGCATACAAGTCTCAAAAAATCAAGGGCAAAACTAAGAAAAATTAAAAACCCAGATCTGCTAATCAATGTTGACACTTGCAAAAAGATACGCCTTGTGAATTTGGAAGCTGCAAAATGGTCTTATTATGATGTTAATTGCTTTATTCTCTTTTGGTAGGCTATTGAAGCAGAGCAGGATTCCCTCTCTCTATGGTTTAAAATATATATTGAAAATAATTGAAATTGGTATCCTGGAGCTGGTTCAGACCAAATTGTTCCTATTAAAATCCAAGAACTTTAGCAAACTTTAAGCGGATTTTAAAGGTTCCCAGTTCCCTCCCTTTCTATAGAGAGCTACATATTTTTCAGAGTAGTATCTAAGACACACCTTTTTATCCCCCAGAAGAGGGTGAAAACCTGGGTGCATCCAAATGTAACCTCACCCAGCCACCCCACCCTTTGGCCTCTGACTCTCAGCAATTTACCTTCTTGCAGCAAACAGTGTAGAGCCCGATTGGCACAAGCAACCCATTATCAGCTTCCTGACCCTGCAGGCTGCAGGCAGGCCAGCAAAGTGCTAAACTGAAAGTGAATCTAGAAGCAAGGAGGCAAATTGCTGGGAGGTGGACTGCTGGCAATGTTGGACTGCTAAAATTGGATGCAAGGAGGTAAGTCAATAACTTACCTCCTAATGCCTTACCTCTTTCCTCTTAATGTACCTCTTAACTTACCTCTTAATGTCTATAGAATGTTCAAATTATTACACTTATTTTTAAAAACTGCTTTATTATTGTTCTAGACAACTTAACAAAATGAAGAAGCTTTTTAAAATAAATGCTTGATCTGAAGCGGCCCAGTAATATTGTATCTTCTTTTAAATAGCAGAGAATCATATATACTCCCAGAAAGCCACATCAGTTTTAAAGATCTATAAAAGTATAATCTGAAATGTAACACTATCCTGTTTTAGTATTAAGAAAAGGCAGGAGTTAAAGCCTGATTTAGTCATGTTTGGAGTAGATCTATTTAAATAATTGGGAGGAGTTAGTGTGATTACATTTAAGAAAAGTTTCTAGCATTAATATACTGCCATAATGTACATTTCTCCAAATCTGTGTTATTTCTATGGGTCAGGCACACATGCACAGAAATACACAGCAAACAGTGTATATCATGTGTACTGTTTGCTGTTTGGCAAATTGCTGGGAGGCAGCGACAGAATTTTTTCCCCTTATTTTCCTCCCCCCAAATAAAGGTGTGTCTTATACTCCAGTGTATCGTATGCTCCAAAAAATACAGTTCGGCAGAGTCTCTTGCGGAAGCCTGGAATACGGCTGCTGCGGAGGCTCTCGACCGGATTGCGCCTTTGCGACCTCTCCGTGGCGCTAGACCCCGTAGAGCTCCATGGTTCAACGAGGAGCTCCGGGAGTTGAAACGCCAAAAGAGACGTCTAGAGAAGCGATGGAGGAAGAGTAGGTCTGAATCTGATCGAACACTTGTAAGAGCTTTTATTAAGACTTACAAAGTGGCGCTCAAGGCGGCAAGATGCGCGTACCATGCCGCCTTGATTGCATCAGCGGAATCCCGCCCGGCCGCTCTGTTTAGGGTGACCCGCTCCCTTCTTAACCAGGGGGGAGTTGGGGAGCCCTTGCAGAGTAGTGCCGAGGAGTTTAACACGTTTTTCGCTGATAAAGTCGCTCAGATCCGGGCCGACCTCGACTCCAATTGTAAAACAGAGTCGGCTGACAACGAGTCAGTCGAGGTGACTGGGGCACGTACTTGTCCACCTGTCTGGGAAGAGTTTGATCTGGTGACACCTGATGAATTGGACAAGGCCATTGGAGCTGTGAGTTCCGCCACCTGTTTACTGGATCCGTGTCCCTCCTGGTTGGTCTCGGCCAGCAGGGAGGTGACACGGAGCTGGGCCCAGGAGATTACCAACGCTTCCTTGGGGAGGGGAGTTTTTCCATCACTCTATAAAGAAGCGCTTGTGCGCCCCCTCCTCAAGAAGCCTTCCCTGGACCCAGCAGTACTTAACAACTATCGTCCAGTCTCCAACCTTCCCTTCATGGGGAAGGTTGTCGAGAAGGTGGTGGCACTCCAGCGGTCCTTGGAAGAAGCCGATTATCTAGGTCCCCGGCAGTCGGGCTTCAGGCCCGGTTACAGCACGGAAACCGCTTTGGTCGCGTTGATGGATGATCTCTGGCGGGCCCGGGACAGGGGTTTATCCTCTGTCCTGGTGCTCCTCGATCTCTCAGCGGCTTTCGATACCATCGACCATGGTATCCTTCTGCACCGGTTGGAGGGGTTGGGGGTGGGAGGCACTGTGCTTCAGTGGTTCTCCTCCTACCTCTCTGGCCGGTCGCAGTCGGTGTTAGTGGGGGGTCAGAGGTCGACTCCAAGGTCTCTCCCTTGTGGAGTACCCCAGGGGTCGGTCCTCTCCCCCTTGCTATTTAACATCTACATGAAACCGCTGGGTGAGATCATCCAAGGACATGGGGTGAGGTATCATCAATATGCCGATGATACCCAGCTTTACATCTCCACCCCATGCCCAGTCAACGAAGCAGTGGAAGTGATGTGCCGGTGCCTGGAGGCTGTTGGGGCCTGGATGGGTGTCAACAGACTCAAGCTCAACCCGGATAAGACGGAGTGGCTGTGGGTTTTGCCTCCCAAGGACAATCCCATCTGTCCGTCCATTACCCTGGGGGGGGAATCATTGACCCCCTCAGAGAGGGTCCGCAACTTGGGCGTCCTCCTCGATCCACAGCTGACATTAGAGAACCACCTTTTGGCTGTGGCGAGGGGGGCGTTTGCCCAGGTTCGCCTGGTGCACCAGTTGCGGCCCTATCTGGACCGGGACTCATTACTCACAGTCACTCATGCCCTCATCACCTCGAGGTTCGACTACTGTAATGCTCTCTACATGGGGCTACCTTTGAAAAGTGTTCGGAAACTTCAGATCGTGCAGAATGCAGCTGCGAGAGCAGTCATGGGCTTACCCAGGTATGCCCATGTTTCACCATCACTCCGCAGTCTGCATTGGCTGCCGATCAGTTTCCGGTCACAATTCAAAGTGTTGGTTATGACCTTTAAAGCCCTTCATGGCACTGGACCAGAATATCTCCGAGACCGCCTTCTGCCGCACGAATCCCAGCGACCGATTCGGTCCCACAGAGTGGGCCTCCTCCGGGTCCCGTCAACTAAACAATGCCGGTTGGCGGGCCCCAGGGGGAGAGCCTTCTCTGTGGCGGCACCGGCCCTCTGGAACCAACTCCCCCCGGAGATCAGAACTGCCCCTACTCTTCCTGCCTTCCGTAAACTCCTCAAAACCCACCTTTGCCGTCAGGCATGGGGAAACTAAATATCTCCCCCTGGGCACGTTGAAGTTATATATGGTATGCCTGTATGTGTGTATGTTAGTATTGGGGATTCTCTTAAACTTATAATATTTTAATTAATTGGATTGTATTGGATTGTTTTTCACTTGTTGTGAGCCGCCCCGAGTCTTCGGAGAGGGGCGGCATACAAATCCAAATAATAAAATAAATAAATAAATAAATATATTTCATTTGAAAAAGTTTTATGTTGTAGAAGATGCTAGTGTAGTGATGGATAACCTTTTCCTGACTGAATGCCCAAAGCATGCCTGAACCCCCAAAATGCAATGCACCACACATGCTCCAATACCCTACATGCAAACATGCTTCATGCCTCCCATGCATGCAGGAACGCCTGCACATATCCTGCTCCCCCCATGCTTGCACAGTAGAGATCCGAAGATCAGCTGGCCGGGGGGGGGTGAGTCTGCACGGCGAAGCTGAACTGGGGTGACGGCTCATGTGCCATCAGAGAAGGCGCTGCATGCCACCTCTGGCACAGGTGGCATTTGTCCACCATCACTGTGCTAGCAGTACTACTACTGTCTTTGAACTATGTACTCCTTAGTTAGGAAAAAGTTAATTAATTTATTTATTTTATTTATTTATTAGATTTGTATGCCACCTCTCTCCGGAGACTCAGAGAGGCTCACAACAGGAATATAAAATACAAATCCAATGATTAAAAACAAAACAGTTAAAAAACCCTTGATTAAAAACACTCATACAACCCAAACAAACCATACATAAAACGAAGCGGCCGAGGGGAAACAATTTCCCCATGCCTGGCGACAAAGATGGGTTTTTAGGAGTTTGCGAAAGGCAAGGAGGGTTGGGGAAGTCCTAATCTCCAGGGGGAGTTGATTCCAGAGGGTCGGGGCTGCCACAGAGAAGGCTCTTCCCCTGGGTCCCGCCAGATGGCATTGTTTTGTCGATGGGACCCGGAGAAGGCCAGCTCTGTGGGACCTAATCGGTCGCTGGGATTTGTGCGGCAGAAGGCAGTCCTGAAGGTAATTTTATTTTATTTATTGGATTTGTATGCCACCCCTCTCCGTAGACTCGGGGCGGCTAACAACAGTAACAAAAAACAGCATGTAAATCCAATACTAAAACAACTAAAAAACCCTTATTGTAAAACCAAACATCCATACATACAAACATACCATACATGATGTTGTGATTCCGTCTGAGGCCCCTCAGGGAACGGCTGATCCTCTGCCGGCTTCCTGCTCAGAGGGGGAGGATGAGGAACAGGAGGTTCAGGCAGATGGGGAGGAGGAATCTCAGGCTGAGGGAGAGGGAGGACAGCCAGAGTCCCCCAAGAGGGAGCTCTCCCCAGCAAGCAGCCTGGATTCCTTAGATGAAAATGCACAAGCAATCATCGATCTCCGGCAGAGAAGAGCAACACAACGAAGGGGACAATTAGCCAGGTACTTTCGGCACTAAGGAGGCAACAGCTGGGTTTGGGTGTGGTGCTCTCTCGAAAGGCTGAAAAGGCAGACCCACCCTTCCTGGCTTGTGGAGTATTATCTTTGGGAGTCCTGGGACCTGGCTGTGATCTTTGGCATCTTGGAATTCTGGTTTGTGACTTTGAATACTGAAACCTTGGAGGAAAAAGGTGTGGGTCTTATTCTCTACAGTGGTGGGTGTGCCAGCAAGAAGTCTGCTGTATTGTCTGGCCGTCAGGATTCTGCTGGGAAGTCTCATAGCCTGCCTGTTGGGAAGAACAGGTTTTTCTCTGTGTTTATTTTTCAAACTATAAAGTGCCTTTGTTTGTACCAGCGTGTCTGGCTGTTTTTTCCAGTTGGTGTTGAAGTCTGGGGGCACCCAGACAGAACACATGAATTGTAAAGGCCTAGGGGGAAAGAATATCTCAGTTCCCCCATGCCTGACGGCAGAGGTGGGTTTTAAGGAGCTTACGAAAGGCAAGGAGGGTGGGGACAATTCTAATCTCCGGGGGAGTTGGTTCCAGAGGGCTGGGGCCGCCACAGAGAAGGCTTTTCCCCTGGGCCCCGCCAAATGACATTGTTTTGTTAACGGGACCCGGAGGAGGCTCACTCTGTGGGACCTAACTGGTCGCTGGGATTCGTGTGGCAGAAGGCGGTCTCGTAGATACCCTGGTCCAGTGCCATGAAGGGCTTTATAGGTGATGACCAACACTTTGAATTGTGACCGGAAACTGATTGGCAACCAATGAAGACTGCGGAGTGTTGGTGTAACATGGGCATTTTTGGGAAAGCCCATGATTGCTCTCGCAGCTGCATTCTGCACAATCTGAAGTTTCCGAACACTTTTCAAAGGTAGCCCCATGTATAGAGCATTACAGTAGTCGAGCCTCGAGGTGATGAGGGCATGAGTGACTGAGCAGTGACTCCCGGTCCAAATAGGGCCGTAACTGGTGCACCAGGTGAACCTGGGCAAACGCCCCCCTCGCCACAGCTGAAAGATGTTTCCCTAATGTGAGCTGTGGATCGAGGAGGACGCCCAAGTTGCAGACCCTCTCTGAGGGGGTCAATGATTCTCCCCCCAGGGTAATGGATGGACAGATGGAATTGTCCTTGGGAGGCAAAACCCACAGCCACTCTGTCTTATCAGGGTTGAGTTTGAGTCAAGGGGTATTAGAATAACTCTCCAGAATGTCTCCAGAATAACTTTTCCCAACCTGAAGATTTCCAGAAGATGGTTTTTTTACTGTCTAATTACCTAGTCAATTATGTATGTGGAGTCCTAAAGGACATGGAGCAGGGAAACTTCTGCTATCAGATCATTTCTTTCAGAGATGAAAGTATTTTGGCTTTTATCTCAGACAAATCTTTCTGAAGATTCTGTGATTTTCTTCAGGCATCGACTTTCATTTTTAACAATCCTGGATATCCACTAGAACTATTGTACATAGTTAAAGAAAATAGCTCAAAGACAATATACTACACTCTTCCACCCAAAAAATGATGGAAGGTAAGGGGTAGAAATGACTTTGAAGATTATCAAGCCCAACCTTTTCCCCTAGGGCAGAAATGTATAATCCTTGATCTATGACCACAGTCAGAGCCATAATTTCTTTTGCTAAGCAAAGCAATTATTAAGTGATTCATGCCCAATTTTATAACATTTTTAACCAAGCTTTTACAACAAATCACTCCAGTTGTTAATTGAATCATGCAGTCATTAAGTGACTCCCCTATTGACTGGGCTTGTCAGAAACTGTTAGCATATAGCATGGAAAAGGGGAATGGAATGTTAAGAGAGAGCTAATTTGCATATTGATATGCAAATCAGGTTTTGGCAGTTGGAAGATAGAATTCTAGGGATTTGTATGCTGACTGTTGGTGAATCTGCATCATAGGGAGCAGATGTATAGAGAAATATAGTTATACTGTCAAGTTGTTTATTTGTGTAAATATTAAACCAGTTCAATGAGAAAAGAAGAAATAAAAGCATAAGTTTTATATTCAAGTCATTGTATTGTGTACTCAAATATACATTGTATCACAGTTCTGCTGTGAAGAGACTCTGCTGTATGAAGTGAAGAACATCACTTGAAAAACATAATCAATCCCTTCTTTTTTATTATATCCCAATGCCACTAGCCTAGCTTTATACCTCATTATGTTGCCTTCTCCATTATATTTGGCATTAAGCACCCATTTGCAACCAATTAGCTTATTTTCTTCCAGTAACTTTATCAATTTCTAAGTTCCATTTCTCTTCAATGAATCAATTTCTTCTGAAGCTGCCTTTTTCCATCTTCTTGCCTCTTCGTTTGGCATTTTATTTACTTCTTCCAAATTTTGAGGTTCTAGAAAATAACATTACTCTAGCAGTGTTCCCTCTAATTTTTTTCCAGTGTGGGCGGAAAGGTATAGTGTCTGAGCAGCAGTCCTTTTGGGACTGGGCGGCATAGAAGTCTAAATAAATAAATAAATAAAGTGTGGGGGGACACTATCACGCGTACGCAAGTTCTGACATCCATAATTCGCTCCCCCTCCTTTCTCTCTCCTCCTTCCTCTCTCATCTCTTTCCTTTCTCTCCCTCCCTTTCTCTTTCCGTTATCTCCCTCCCTCTTTCTTTCTATCCTTTGTATCTCTCACTCTTTCTTTCTCCCTCCATCATTCCCTCTTTTTCTCCCTCCCTTTCTCTCCCCCTTTCTCTCTATCCTTTCTATCTCTCACTCTTTCTTTCTCTCCCTCCTTCATTCCCTCTTTCTCTTTCCCTCCCTTTCTCTCTATCCTTTATATCTCTCTCTTTCTTTCTCTCCTTCCTTCATTCCTTCTTTCTCTTTCCCTCCCTCTTTCTCTCTATCCTTTATATCTCTCGCTTTCTTTCTCTCCCTCCTTCATTCCTTCTTTCTCATTGAGTTGGCGGCGTGGCCGGCAGATTCGCCCCCCCGTACGGATGGACATCAGGCTGGCGGCGTGGCTGGCGGATTCACCCCCCCCCCCCCACACACACGGACGGACATCGGGCTGGCGGCGTGGCCGGCGGATTCGCCCCCCGCATGTACGGACATTGGGCTGGCAGCGGGGCCGGCAGATTTGCCCCCCCACATGTACGGACATTGGGCTGGCGGAGGGCAGCCGACTTTGCTCACCGGCGCAGGGCTCAAGCCCTGTGCCAGCCAGCAAAGCCGGCTTTCCATGAAAGCAGCGCCCTTTTCAAACGCGCTGCTTTCCCGCACCTCTTTCCTGGGCAAGGGGGGAGTCGGCAGAGAGGGGCGGCATACAAATCCAATTAAAATAATAATAATAATAATAATAATAATAATAATAATAATAATAATAATAATAATAATAAATTTTAACGGGGTCTCTTTTTGACGTCATGAGTTTTTGCGGAGTTACAGCTATGGTCTGATGCTGCTGGGACTTTTGGATTTGGCATCATACTAGGTGACAGGTGGTACCATTCCCCCTGGCCACCGGAATGGCTGCCTTCTGATGTTAAGAGAGACCTTATGTTCCTAGAATACTTCCCCCTGGTTGTAGCCCTAGAATTACGTAAGAATTCAGGAATAAAACAGTTCACTTCTGGTGCAATAACCTGGCCATTGTCCACGTGGTCAACTCTATGTCCTCAAGGAGTGAGCGTGTCATGAGACTGGTCTGCTACTTTGTTGGTCAGTGCTTGGCACGCTTTGTTCTTGGCCTGCCATGTTCCTGATTTGGAGAATGGGATGGCTGACACTCTGTCCTGTGGACAGTTTGCCAGGTTCCAGATGCTGGCACTAGGGGTACGGGAGTTACCAGACTACATGCCCCAGCCTGGGAGCGTGGCAGAGCCTTTGAGGATTGAGGCAGATAGGGCCATGTGCCAGTTCTTAGTCCCTAGTATTCGGACAGCTTACCAAAGATCAGGTAAGGAGTTCTGGGAATTCCAACGCAAATGCAGTTATGGACAATTATGGCCCATTCCCATAGAACATCTCATGGAATATTGCATGCTGACACGTCAAGTGCGGTTCATCGGTGAAGACTCTGCGAGGTAACTTTGGCGGGTCTGACATTCATTGCCAAGGCTGATGGTTTCAGTGATACCTCCTCTGGTTTAGGATCAAAAAGATGCTCGAAGGTTGGGCTAGGGAGAGGACGCACGACTTAGCAGACATGCGGTGGCCTCTGTCACTTACTCAGCTTTTGGCTATTAACAACATTTGGGAGAGGCTGTTTGATTCATTATAAGAAGCACGCCTCTTTCACACGATGCTATTTTTTGGCGTGTTTAGAGTAAGCAAGGTTTTCCCTCTTCCTGCTGTGGTGGATCACTCCGTGTCCTTCAAATTGAGGATTTGTCTTTTGAGGACCCAGGAGTAACACTTCACCTTAGAAGGTCCAAGACAGACCAACTAGGCAGGGACTCCGTTGTTAGCCTCTCTCCTGCCTTGGATAAAAAAGTCTGCCAGTAATGACTTTATCGGCCTTTTGTTCCATCAGGGGTTCCGCCCGCAGGTACCTTCTCTGCCAAAGCAATGGTTCCCTGCTTACTAGATATCAATTCTGGGTGTTTACTTCAAGGGCCATTACAGAGGTTGGAAGTGATCCTGCCCTCTATGGGACCCATTCGTTCAGGATAGGTGCCGCCACTGTGGCGGCCGCCTCTGGCTTTGCAGACACCAGGATCATGACCATTGGCCGCTGGAGGTCACCTGAACAGAGTGGCCTTACTACCAGCTGTGACTAACTTTATTTTCTACCTTCTAGATGTGTCATCCAGTCTGAGGCCTACAGTACTGCTTTGTGGCCACAGTATGATCTTCTGGGCCAGATGTACCACAGTGAAGTCTGCCACTGGGATGCAGCTGTCGCTGGGCCATTGGGCCAATGTGGTCTGCCTTGGCCGGAGAGGCCTTTGTGGGAAGGGCTCCTTCCTTTGCTCTTGGGCAGGCACCACTCTGTGGTAGCATCCAAGTTGTTGGTCTTGCACTTGGGTGGCAATGACCTTTGAGTTTTGAAGGGATTGGCAGTGATCTGTCAAGCCTTTGAGGACCTTTGGGTTCTTTGTAGTTTGTGGCCAGACACACACTTGATTTGGTTGGTGATCTCGGGGCCACTGACAGAGCTAGAAGGACAGTGAACCGGACCATCGGTAGTATAGTTCAGGAGTTGGCTGGCTGTGTAGTCCAACACCCTCAGATCAGATATGATCTGGCAAGAGTGGTTACTCAGGAAGAGGCTTCATCATGAGTAGCACCGTTGGCTACTGGGCCACACCTTCAGTCTATTTAAGGCTGAGTCACATGACACTTTGGTGCAGAGAACAACACTGTTTCGTTCCAGACTCTTGTTGCATCTCTTGTCTTCGGCTTGTGATTTTAAAAGAACCATATTCTTGTCTGCATTCATTAGCTCCATGTTTCCAGTCAACCTCTGTAAGTCTATGATAAGGAACTCTGCTACAATCTACTAATTACTGTTGTGTTTTCCTATTCATGGGACTCTGGCCAGCTGCTAAAACATTATTAACAGCATGGTAAAGACGTTATTAGATTTTATTTTAATTTAGAAGAGACTCAAAACTGCTAAGACTTATTTGTAGTAAACTTTTAGTACTAAATCTGGTGGTGTGCATCTTATTTTGGGGAGCTCGACTCTGGGACAGACCATCAGCTCAGTGCAAAACTATTTGCCTTCAACTGTCAGATGGGATATTTAAACATATGTCCTATTGGGAACATAGAGTCAAATCTATCTGAGAAAGGTTCATGCTTGTCATGGAAGACATGAAATATTGAGCTGTTCTTGATTTGGGCAACCTCAAATCCTTTAAGGCAAGGAGCTGACCAGTGACATGCCTGGTAGGTTCATGAAGAGAGGCAGCCAGGTATGTATTTCTGGTAACCAAGAGTTCCTCTAATTCTACCAATTACCTGAGCACAACAGGACTCATTAGTGCTTTTAAAATTGGCAGACTGCTGAACAGACTGCCTGGTCAGAGACAGAAAAACAAAGCTCTTTCCTTTCCATCTTCAAACATGAGCTAACCGGACCATCAAAAGAACCCTGATATCAGATTTTGCATCTGATGAAGTGAGCTGCAGAGCTTATGCCTTTTAACAAAATTTTTATTAGACTGAAAATATGCTATCAGATCCCTCTGTCTGCAATGTTTTCTGTGATGTAAATAGTCTCCTGGAAACTTGCCACATCAGTGCTTTCATACCGAATTAAATCTTGGGCAGTAGTATTACTAATAACTACCATATTTTTCACAGTATAAGACATACTTTTTTCCCCTAAAAGAGGCTGAAAATTTGGGTGCATCTTATACTCTGAATGTAGCCTTAACTAAGTTTTTTTCAGTCCTAATGAAGCTAATAGTGAAGCAATCTTCTGTAGCTAAGCATCTTCCGTTTGCCTGCTTTTTTCATTGCTGCTCTCTCCAACAATCAGCTGTGCAATCTTCTGCCTTCTTTTCAGCCCTACCGAGGTGCTAACGAGTGATGCTTTTGTGCTTTGCTGGCTAAGCGATATTCCCTTTGCATGCTTTTCTCATTGTTTCTCTCTCTGAAGAGAGAGAAAGAGAGGAGTGAAGTGTTTTAGAAACTGTTTTTTATCCCCAACCAGAGGATATTCCAGTGCGTCTTATATTCTGAAAAATATGGTAGTCTAGCAGGGGGGAAAAGGCAGATTAAAAGACCAACATCTTGACTTCTTGTTTAGGCTAGAAGCTGAAAGAAAGAGAACGCAGTCTTTGTTCGAATCCTTTCTTCCCAATCCGAACTGGCTTGTCAACCTAACTATTCTTTGTAACCAGGCTTTACCTGTATTCCAGCTCCTTCAGGGACAGTTATTTTCCATGCACAGTTGAGGCTGTTCAAGTAGGGTTCAGGGAATCCAGGGGACAAAATGGTGCCTTTTCGTTCTGTTAAGTTTCCACCACAAGGCACTAAAAGAGACAAGAAAGTTGTATTGTGTCAAAGTCCTTGAGACTGAAATCATTCTACTCATCAATGGCAGTTAGGTACCTATTTCTAATCCCCAGAATCACCATATTTTTCGGTGTATAAAACACCTTTTACCTTGGGTGCATTTTATATACCAAATGTTGCTGAGGCCACCCATCAGCCTTCAATGGGAGGCCTGTAGCTCGCCCCAGGGATGGGCGGGGTGCCAGGCATAGCACCAGAAGCAAAGCGTCACATTCCAGGCTCTGACTGGCAGGGACAAGGCGGGTGTGCCACTCGAGTTAGCTGGCCCTGGTGGAGGCAGCAGTGGCGGCAGCAACTGCTGAGAGTATCACATCCATGTCCCAGGCCCCCACTGCCGCCACTGAATCGTGAGGCTGAGGTAGCTTCGCTCCGAGCAAAGCTGCCTCAGCCGGGAGAGAAATGGCCCCTGCCCGGCCCCTGCCACAACCACTCTCCCGAGCTGAGCCCGCCATCCAAGAACATGGCGCTGGCAACTGCTTAGGCGGCTCTGGCAGCTTCCCTTTGAGGAGCAGCAGCACCGAGAATTTCGTGTCCATGTCCCAGGCCCCCACCGCTGCTGATTCGTATTGTTGGATGGCGGGCTCGGCTCAGGTGAGCGGCTCTGGCAGGGGCTGCTTCTCCCCGGCTGAGGCAGCTTCCCTCGGAGCAAAGCTGCCTCAACCTACCCTGATCATCTGGAGGGAGCTCAGCTTGCCGCTCAGTTCACCCCCTCTTTAGGTAAGGCACCCGTGGAAGACCCCTTTAGAAACAGGCAGCGTAGTTAGTCACCTGGACCCAGCTGCCATTCCTGTGGGCCTGGGCTCCACTTTCTCCATGCCTGATGCCTACGAGGAGCTTCCTGGTCATCATTCAAGGATGCATTTTGGAAGAAGCAGCCTTGGAGACCTGCTCCTTTCTCCCACCCCCACCCCATCCTCTCTCCTTGGCTCTATTTGAAAGAATGTCCATGTGATTTTTTTCCAACATATAATAAGAAGCTGGAGCATGAGTTTAGGAGCAGGCAGGACCCCTTCCCACTCAGGTGTGGGGGAAATTGAGGGTGGGGACTCCTTCCCTTGCTTTCATTAAGAGTTAAGGAATTTGAATTCTTTTCCCCTGCAATAATTATGAGACCTACCTCATGCAAGGTTGGAATCCCAGACGAATGAATTGGTAAAATCTAGCAAAATGATTGGCTAGCTGTATTGTAAGGGCTTCTATGTTGTTTGAACTTATAGTATTATTATTGCTCTGTGTCTGTGTTTCCAGAATGTGGAAGAAACTGGTGCATCTTTGCATCTTAGGGAACAGCTTCAATATGTAGGAAAGATGCACTTATCTAGGCACTCTCTTAGGCATACAGCTAAAATCAGATACATGATATGTCATCAATTTCTTTCCAAATGAAAGACTCAATAATCAATTTTTTAATCTCAATTCAATTTTTCTACTTTTTGGATTTCTTCTTCCCCCCACCAATCATTTACCCAAGTTTATGTTACCCAAGTTTAACAATGTTAATTGTTAAAAATCAGCTTTAAACCAGAATTGCAGTTGAATGTGGCGATGGAGGAAAAATGGCAATTATAAGTCAATCTAAAAATCAGAGGTCTTCAAACTTGACAGCTTCAAGACTTGTCTTAAAGCTTTCAAGTTTGAAGACCCCTGAGCTAGGGTTAGGAGTGCAAGGGTCTTGAAGCCTGCAAGTTTAAAGCTTGTGGACTTCAATTCCCATTTCTGAGCTAGCATGATTGATGGAGGAATTCTGGGAGTTGAAATCCACAAGTCTTGAAGCTGTCAAGTTTGAAGTTTGTAAAATGTGTACATGGTTTTTAAAAGTGTACATGGTTTTAAAAAGTATACATGGTTCTAAAAAGTATACATGGTTCTAAAAAGAATTTTGCTACACTGGTAATTTATTAAACAATATAATACTACACCATTTGGTTCAGAATACTTTTCCCTTGTTTTCCTCCTCTAAAATCTAGGTGTGTCTTATACACTGATGCGTCCTATACACGAAAAATACGGTATTATCCAATCATTCTCTCAAATGCCTAGCCTCCCCCATCCTAAAATCTAAGAGCAAATTTCAATTTTTGCTTGCACAAGTTGCCATCTATTCCAAAAAACCAAAAGACAACCCAGATTGTGGGGCTCTGTTAAAAAGTGCTATTGCTAACATGTTGTAAGCCGCCCTGAGTCTAAGAAGGGCGGCATAAAAATCGAATAAATAAATAAAATGTCCACTCATCCCTGCATTTTTTGCAAATGCAAATAATCACTGTTTTTTGGACTAACAATTGCTGCTTCATGTCACGATCCTCCTTCTGCAAGTAACCCAAGGTACCGTAACCTGCCTTTCCATTTTGCCCAGTGAAGAAGACAACCTTCCACATCAAGATTGCTTTTGCTAGAGTGACACTTCCTTGTTTGGAGATAAAAGTCTGGTGGCAACAATTAAAAACAACAAAGATGTTTCTAGACATTCAGATTTTTGCCTGACTCTCCTCCTATATCGTTTGGAGGTAACAGGGAAGAGGAGGTAGGGCATGTTATGCATCCCATTGATTAGGAATGTACATCTAATGGAACAAAACAGTTTTCTTGGTGACAGCACCATTTTTATTAAACATTATTCCCCCAAGTTATTGTTGCCGCCTGTTGCTTTCCCAAAAACATGGTTTTGCCAATGGGCCTGGGTACTACGAATGGAGCCCTTTAAGTGGATGATTTTATTGTACTATTGTTGCCATGGTAATGCTTTTAATGGATTTTTATTAAGTGATAGATTTTTAAAAATGTTTGAAGCCATCCGGAGTCATTTGTGAGTGGCCTGGGCAGTTATATTAATTTGTTTAATAAATAAGAAAGTTTAGGGAGGATGGGTATCAGAGGTGGGTTCCTACTGGTTCTAACTGATTCTTTAGAACTGTTAGTAGTTTGACGATGATGTCACAGAGCTGGTTCTACTGGGGTCTCCAAGGGCACCACTATCTTGGATTTTGTTTGTGTGCATGTGCGGAAGCTAATTTTTGCTTCTGCAGATGCTCTTTTTTGATTGCTGTGGGTGTGTGCATTGTGCGACCCTGAGAGAACTGGTAGCAAAAAGATCCAGAATCTACCCCGATGTGTATCCCAAGGAAAATCCTGCAGCAAAGACAGAGAATGTTCAGATTTTGAGCAGTGCACCAATTTTTCATGAATCTTTGCTGGATGACTTTGAATACAATATAAAAATGGACAACAAGCTGAAAGAACATTCCTTGTTGCTTTCCTGAAGCATCTACATATGATTTGCACCAGCGGTGGGTTGCACTTACCTGCAAATTGGTGTGCTGTGCATGCATCCTCTTCATTTGGGCGTGCCCATGTGTGCATCCCTGCACATAGCCCTCACACAATTTTGCTTCTGTGCATACACAAGAAGCAAAAATGCACCAAAATCTCATGAGGAGGTGCTTGTGCATACACAATTTCAGCGATTTTTTGCTTTCATGCAATCAAAATATCGCCAAAATCTAACGAGCGAGAGCATCCCCTCACGAGATTTTTCTTCTGTGCATGCACAGGAAGCAATAAAGCTTAAAACTTCAAGAAAAAAGATGGCGCCGCCCAACGGACTGGCATTGGAGCCATCACACACAAATTGCGCAATCTGGCAGCTACTACCAGTACAGAGTTGCCTACCACACCGGTAGGAACCCACCACTCATTTGTACCTGTTAGAACAGGGGTCTCCAACCTGGGGCAACTTTAAGCCTGGAGGCTTAAGTTGTTAAAGTTGGAGAGCCCTTTGCTAGAGAGCCTCAGCCGTTTTCCACAGGAGCACCAAGTCATGCCTTCCGTTTTCCCTGATGCAAGGCTCTCTGGAAAGAAAACCGTACCCAAGATAAAAGATGCAAATTATCTGAAATGAAATGAGCTTTACCCCTGCATAATTTATTTGGCAAAAATATTTAGCCAAATGCATTTTAATTTCTGCTAGCCTTAAGGAGGGGGGACAAAAAGATTCAGTACCCTGAACTCACAAGAAACGTTTCTCCACCAACCCCAAGATTTCCCAGCTATCAGGAGAGTTCATCTAAATGGTTCTGAGGAAATCTCTGCAGCCCAGGGGTTAGAAATCTCCTTTTTTATTGCACATTTGTTGCCAATATTGCCAGAAAAATTAATTCTGCACATACCAAATAATCTTGCAGGTACCCATGTTAGAAATTACACTGGAACTATTACAGCAATCATTTGGAGAACATATGTGATTATAATATATTCATGACGGAAGCATTTAGAAAGGAATTTCTATTGCTCCAAATTGAGTTGGGAAATCTCAGATTGCTAAACAAAGAACAGCCCAATCCTTCTTTGCCTTCATCTTTGCGGTAAAGTCATGTTGATGTGTACACTTCAACTCCCAGAATTCCATAGCCAGCGAGATCCAATCCTGCTCAACTTTTTTCAAGATCAGCCAAAGATCTTTAGTTTCTCCTATGGGGTTGGGTCATTGCCAGGGGTAGGTTCCTCCTGATTTAGACCAGATCACCCAAACCATTAGTGATTTGCTGGTGACATGAAAATCTCACCACTAGCTCAAGGTTGACTCAGCCTTCCAACCTTCTGTGGTAGGTAAAATGAGGACCCAGGTTGTTGCGGGCAATTTGCTGATTCTGTAAACTGCTTACAGAGGGCTGTAAAAAGCAATATGAAGCTGTATATAAGTCTAAATGCTATTGCTATCATGGATCTGGTTCAGGCAGTGCTAGTCCCTGGGCTCCACCATCTTTTTGGGGAATTTTGGGTGGAGTTTTACATCTTTGGATGGCTTCAAAAAGAACCTTCCTATCTATCCCTGGGCACCTTTATTTCTTCACTTGAAGCTCAGCTGATTAGCTCCTCAGCTGGGTTTTGGGCTGAATGGAGCATGCACAAAAGTGAAATTTCACATGGGGATATGCGCTGGTGCGCGAACATAGTGCGTTCACAATGCAAACCAGTGGCAAAGGTAGTGGTTCCCAACCTTTTTTTGACCATTGCCCACCTAAGAATCTCTAAAATCATGATCACACAAACACACACACACACTGAACTCCTACTCATGTGGAGGATGCCTAAAAGGCCATTAGCTTGGTTTAAACAAGGTTCCAATTTCCCTCATTAAAAATCAAATTGGTGTGGGCCTCACATTGGGAACCACTGCTCTCAAGCAAAGTTTCACACCTTGGCAATTTTAAGGGGTGTGGATTTTTACTCCCAGAATTCTGGGTGTCAAAGCCCATACACCTTAAGGCTGCTGAGGCTGAGAAACACTGTTTATATATATATAAATGAACATGCCACAGAATGACTGGCTGTGAATGCCACATAGTTCTGTCCTCGGCAGATACATACCAAGACATGTTGGCACGGAAGAGTTCCACTGGGCAAGAGTTCCTGGTATCGTCAAGCATTCAATGCTGTGGGATCCCTTGAGGGCGTAGCCAGCATTACATTCAAACTGGATCACAGCTCCCACTGAGAAATCGCTGCCAATCCGTCTCCCGTAACGGGGCTCTGGCACAGAGCTGCACTGGGTGGCACTGGTGCGTGGAACCGCTTCAGAAGACAGAGAAAGGAGAACATTGTTGAACAGGATAGGCACCGAACCCAATGGAAAGCTTTTCATTGAGCTTGGCTTTTAAGCCCTTAAAATAAACCATTTGTAAGAGATCAAGGGTGAAACATATACTTCAAAAGTGTCCTTGTATGATAGCCTGGGTTTATTATTATTTCAAGGCAAAGTAATGAAACATGACCTTTTGTTCATCCTCCAGCAAAGCCCCCAGAGGCAAAATGCAGGGAGCATCCTACGATAAATAGCAAGAGTTATTGGAAAAACTAATATCAATATCCAAGAGATTAAGTCCTTATTTCTCCCATTTTTCCCCTGAATTTTTTCAGGGAGATCAGTCCATTCCAGAAGTAAACATCAGGACCTTTTGCAGCTGAAATTTAGTGCTGAATTCAGAGTCATCCAGAGTGACACTATGGAGAGTATCAATGTAATCAAAAACCCTGTGCTTATTTATGTTTTAAATTAAGAATATTATAGACTTGGTAAGCAGGTGCTGTACAGCAGCTAAAAGTTAGAAGTCAGCTAGCACGTCACCTATAATGCAAATAGCATCTGAAATAATTCCTTTCTAGGATCAAATTTTACTGAATTCTTTCTTTACCTCTTTCATTTCCTGATTCCTATTCATCAACTTCGCTGCTTACAGCCCCCATGTGGCCTGGGAAGGAAGAGATGCAGGGAGCCCCCGCCTACCATCCCACAGTCCCCCTGGGAGGAAGCCGAGGCAGAGACAGAGAGAGGCAAAGAGAGAGAAAGTGACAGAGACAGAGAGATGAGAGGTAAAGAGAGAAGGGGGAAGAGAGGGAGGGAGGGAATGAGAGAGAGAGAAAAGGAGAAGGAGAGAAATGAGAAAATGATGGAGGGAAAGAATGAGATAGAGGAAATAGAGGCAAATGGGAGAGAGAGAATGAGAGAGGGAGAAGAGGGAAACAAATGAGAGAGAGAAGGGGAGAATGGGAAAGGTACACAGAAATGAGAGAGACCTGGAGGGAGAAAATGGGAGAGGGGGAAAAGAGACAGAGAAAAGTGGAGAGAAAGAAAGAAAAGAGAAAGAGAAAAGAAGAGAAAGAGAGAAGTAGAGAGGAAGGAAGGAGGGAGGAAAGGAAGGAAGGAAGGAAGGAAGGAAGGAAGGAAGGAAGGAAGGAAGGAAGGAAGGAAGGAAGGAAGGAAGGGAGACATTTCCCTCAGAAAACACTGGGAGCCACAAAACCCACCCACTCATGGCTGGACAGGTTACTATTATTATTACTATTTAATACTACACCATTTGGTTCAGAATACTTTTTTTCTTGTTTTCCTCCTCCAAAATCTAGGTGTGTCTTATACACCGAAAAATACAGTAATTTTCTGAGATTGTGGATTTAAGGTTTTCATGAGATGTACTCCATAATGGTGACAAATCACAGCTTTGCAGGAAATGTCTCTCTCTCATATATTAGTTTCACATTTTAAGTTGCATTACTGAAATAAATGAACTTTTGCATGATATTCTAATTTTTCGAGTTTGACCTATAAGAAGTAGGAAATGCCTCTTTATTTTGCAATGTCTTATAGAGAGGCAATCAGCAAGGACTGTAGGGGTGGAGACTTGCAATTATTTTAGGAAGAAAGAAGGAAACTCTCATTTGACTTCTTCAGTGTCTAGTTAAATCATTAAAAATTGCTATCAAAATATGTTCTCCAAAACAGGCTGAGTGATGACTGAATGGATCTCTGATTAGGCAGACAAAACATCAAAAGGAATCCAAGCTGAGTTTCTCTGTGGTGGCTCACACTTTGCCCTAAATCAAACCTCTTCCCTAGACTTCCAAGGGGCAACTCCGATGCTAAGGTCTATCCGGAGAATAACTCTCAAGGGCCTTTATTCTTATCCCCTCTGGAGAATATCACACATATCAGATGTGTCATTAATTAGGAGTTTCCTTATTGAAGCCTTTGAAAAACATCCCAGGGAACCAACATCTATTAAGAAGTAAAGCTTGTTCAAAGAATCTAAAAGTAGCATTTCAAGAGAGGCAGGCATGTTGCATGCACTCACGAAGGCAGCCTGTTAGGAGGGAAAATGTGTATGTGTGTGTGGGGAGAAGGGATAGTCTTTGGGTATTTGGGGTATTTTGAAAAAAAACAACAGTACAGCTATCACTCGAGTAGCTGCCGTCACTTGGAACTTGCCAGAGTGCTGGCTTGGTTAGAGGTATAAACTGAGCTTAGGATGATTGTCTTTGCTTTCTTTGCACAGGAACTCACTGTCAGTCTGTGTGGGGCACATGAGAGTCACAGAACCACAGAACTGGAAGGAACATCTCAAGACTCATGTAATCTATCTGGCATTTTCAGTTCTACTTACTGAAAAGTAGTACTTACTTCCCATACAAACAATAGACAGATTCTTGTCAAATTAAAGCTACCATATTTTTCAGAGTATAAGATGCACCTTTTTACGCCCCCAAAAGAGGGTGAAAACTTGGGTACGTTTTATACACCACATGTATCCCCATTCAGCCAGCCTTTGGCTTCTGCCTCCCAGCAATTTACTTCCTTGCAGCAAACAGTGCAGAGCCTGATTAACACAAGCAACTGACTTTCAGCCTCCTGACCCACAGCTGATTCAGGAGGCAACAGGCAGGCCACCTGCTAAAACTGAAAGTGAAACTAGCTGCAAGGAGCCAAATTGATGGGTGGGAGAGGCAGAGGCAGAATTTTATTTTCTTGTGCTAACGACACTGCTGAAACTGGATGCAAGGATGTAAGTCAATAACTATAAATGTCTGTAGAATGTTCAAACTATTAGACTTATTTTTTAAAGACTGCTTTATTATTGTTCTAGACAACTTAACAAAATGAAGAAGGTTGTTTTTTTTAAATAAATGCTTCATCTGAAGAGGCCCAGGGCTATTGTATCTTTTTTCAAATAGCAGAGAAGAATGTATACTTCCAGAAAGTCACATCAATTTTAACAGCATCTGTACAAATATAATCTGAAATGTAACAGTGTCCTGTTTTAGTATTAAGACAAGGCAGCTGAATTAACCCTTGGAATAAGTTTGGAATAGATCTATTTAAATAATTAGGAGAAGTTAGTGTGACTACATTTAAGAAAACTTTCTGGCATTAATATTCTGCTATAATGTACATTTCTCCAATTCTTTGCTATTTCTATGGGTAAGCCACACATGCACAGCATGTACTGTTTGCTGGGAGGCAAATGGCTAGGATTCCCCCCCCCCCTTGTTTTCCTTCCTCAAAACTAAGATGCGTCTTATATTCCAGTGAGTCTTATACTTTGAAAAAATGTGGTATATGGATATATAGTACCCTGGCAGTGGCTCTCCTCATGGTTTGAATCCTATCCATGAGGCTATAGTGCTGCATGTCTCTCTCCCCATATTTTCCCTCCTTCCAGGGAAACTGCCCACCTACTTCACTGTAGACCTTCATTACCAATCACCCCTTCCATTGGCATCATCTCTCACAATCAGCCCCAGCATCTTTGATGTATGATCATCCAGTCTGTGTTTTGAAGATATTATGAACAAGTGATATGCAATGGGTAGCTCATACAGCCAGAGGAAAGGCACTATTCTGTTCTTCTAATTTGGCTTATCTTTCATTTGATGCTAGAATGTTTTCTTTAAGAATTATCCTAGCTCTGGAGTGTGTAGTCTTTTTCCTACTTAAAATTTTGACTAGGAGAAAATTCTGGTTCACTCACAAAATATCTTTTGTGGATGACAGAAACATGTATCAATATCTACTGACCACATTATTACTTGCTAATCTTTATAGCCTGTAGAGGACACTCCCTTCATCCTTGCTTATCATTTGGTGGCTAACAACACTTTTGAAAATAAAGAAGGTGATGGAAATTGTTATTTTGTTTGTTTGTTTGTCATTATTTTGTTACCTGATCAAAATGTAGACATCAAGAAGTTGGTGTGTGCTAAGAGAGGTGGCCACTGTCAACTCTAAGAGAGACTGTGATGAGGGAACAATTTCAATACAGACCTAGATCTGTAGCCATAATTCTTTTTCAGATTGTTGGTTGCTAGAAAGATGCCCTTGTTGTAATGGAGAATTATTCAAATAGTTTCCATTTGTTTTGAGGACTCTGTCGTTTCTTATTATCATTTATAATTTTACTTATAATTTTGCAAATGAGTATAGATGGATCCTTACAACATTTTTTAAAGAATAGCAAACTAAATCAGTTGGGTCCATAATAAAATTCTGCTATTGAGTTCTCATACCTAGCAAACTGGCCAAGTTTGGAATTTTTTATTCCATTCCTCTTCTATTGAATTTACAGCCCAACCCTACCAGACATTGCCTAAATTCTGACTATACACTAAGGCCCACACTCTGATTAGCAAAATTCAAGTGCTTTCTTCACATAACATGTATTGTGTAAACAAGTGAATGTCACGAGAAGGTGAGGAACAAAAGGAAAAAAATGGTGCAATAAGATTTTATGTCTGAGCCCAGAGGAGTTCTGAGTTTACATTTTAAAATCACTGTAAATTGCAGTACAGCATATTCTCCATTCAGAAAACTTCAGGCCACAATCTTTCCTATTATTTCTGAAGAGCTTATGCTCTATTTTTATTTGACTGTCACAGTCAGCAGAGTTATTTCCAGACTCCTCACCTACCTTGATAGACAAAATGGAAACCTTTTGCTGTGGCCTGCCCTTTGGCACTGAATTTGATCAGTATTTGGTTGGTGGTAGCCAGAGGCAATGATTCACCTAGGAAGGGAGGAAAGAACAACCTTCAGCAAAATACAATAAAGTAAGAAACCTCTTCACTAGACTTTGGGGCCACATTACCACCTATTTTTTACAAACGGCACACCTACAGATTAGGTAAATTAAATTCCAGGAAAGTAAAAGTGTTGATTTGTGAGAAAATATAGCACATACAAACCCACCCACCCCCAAATATATGAAAACAAATAAGTTTAAAAGCAATACATAAACTTTAAATGAACACAGGAAATAGATTAAAATGAAAGCAACTGACCTCAATTCACTAAAAGGACTTTTGGATAATATCTGGGAGAATCAAAACATCTATTCCTGTGACCCCAAAGGCCAAAAAGTAGGTATCTGGTGAGACTTTGAGAGAAGGCATTCCACAGAAGGAATATCTTTTCCTATCATTGCCTGTTTTATTGCCTTTATCACAATAAAACAGGCAATGATAGGGAAAGATATTGTTAGAATTATATAGCAATAATTACATTGGTCCTTCCCTATCATACATCAAATACATTTCAGAAGTAGTACGTCACACACAGTCTAGACCCGGGGTCTCCAATCTTGGCAACTTTAAGACCTGTGGACTTCAACTCCCAGAATTCTGGCTGAGGAATTCTGGAAGTTGAAGTCCACGGGTCTTAAAGTTACCAAGGTTGTAGACCCCAGGTCTATAGGCTACCATATGAGGACAAATGCATTGCAAAGAGCACTTGAAGGTGGGAGATTCTTCTAATGTAATCTACCAGATCCTCTGCATGGATTGCCCCTGTGACTATGTAGAATAGATGGGGAGGAAACTGACCACCAGATTGCAAGAACACAAAGGAGCACTCAGACGAGAAGACTGAAATTCATTGGTAGCCATACATTACCATGAACAAGGACATATATTCATACTAAAATTGTTGGTCAAGCAGGTACAAAAATAGCCATCTTGTTTTGAATTCTTTAAAATCTTTTTTTAAAAAAATTTCAGCATTGTGCACGTGCATATGCACCCACTTGTATATAGTGCGGAAGGAAATGAACCGGCAACGAGGTTAGTTAGAACCCAACCCTGAGCCTATTGACTTCTCAGCAATCTCACTGCTACATTCAGGATCAGCTACAGCTCCCAGAACATATCCATTAGTAGTCCCATCAGAGATGCTATTCCGCCAGTTCAGACCGGTTCGAGTGAACTGGTTATTGCCAATTTGAGCAGTTTGGAGAACCGCCAAATCCCACCTCTGGTTGCCCTCATCCTGCCAGCCCTGCTATTACCTGTCCTATATTCCCTTTTGTTTAGCTCAGCTGATTTACATGGCAGAGTGGATTGCTGCACCTTGGGTGAGCTAAACAACAGCTCAGCTCACCATTGCTGACACTGAGGGCAGTTTTTTAGTGCTGCCATTTTCAAACTATGTGTGCAAGCCAAGTGCATGCATGGAAGATTGGGCGCACGCAAGGATGAGGCATGTGGGAGTGAAGCACTCACTCATATTTTTGGTACTACAGGGGGAACTGCTAGGTAAATTATGTGACTCCCATCCCTGAGCCCCATGTAGAGCATTTTACAGTAGCCCCACAAATAAGTGATCAAGACATGAATTATAGTTGTCAGAGTGTAAATTAGATCTGAGTTTGTTTGTTTTTTACTCAGTTTCATTTCTCTATAAATAACACCTCTCATGAAAATTATCTGAACAATGGTGGACTAAACTTCCTTTTCCCTGTAGGTTGGGCTGGATATCGCCATGGCTAAAGATTTTAGACAATCAAAGAATACACTCAAGTAGCCATCATAGAACTGATATCACAGCAGGATGGGTGGAAGGGAATGCGTAGACTGAAAATACATAGCATGATCCTTTGACACAGAGGTACCCAAACCTGGCAATTTTAAGACTTGTGGATTTCAGCTCCCAGAATTTTTCAGCTGGGTGGAGAATTCTGGGAGCTGAAGTTCACAAGTCTTAAAGTTGCCAAGTTTGAAGACCTCGGCTTTAACAATTCCACAATCAAGGCATGGCTACAGTTTTTGATGGATATCTCTTAGGAAGCTTTTTTACCCACAGGTGGAAAGAAAAAGGCAGAACCTCTCCTTACCTGTATGAGAACCAGAGAGAGAGCTGAGGAGGCGAGAATGTTGGTTTGGACCATCATGGACTTCAATGATGTCATGGAGGGCTGTCTGGAAGAAGGCAAACTGGCCAAATACCACTATCAGTGGGAAAGAAAGAAAAGTAGGGCGTTTAAACATAGAAGAAGGTGCACACATTGACTATTACTCTCTATAAGACCAAACTGGTGCCCCTGGCAAAGCTCAAGCTAAAATGGAGTTGAGAGATGTGTAAAGATGCTGGAATCCCAGGATTTTTAAAAAGAGCTATTAATGCACTGACTCCAACTCTCTGACCAGTTCTGGAATCCCAATTAAAGCATCCCTGTCATTTATTTGTTTTATTCATTAAATTTATATGCCACTCATCCTGCTGTCCAGCATCCATGTGAAACATCAGCTTTACTCAAATTCAGGACTTTTGAGATATGTGGACCGAAACTCCCAGAATCCCCAAGCATATTGAAATGCAATCTGCCAGCTGTCTGGATTGCTGCTTCAGCTGTCAAATTGCTCTTACAGAACTTTTTCCCAAGATTCAATCAATATTTTTCTTCCATAAATTAAAATGATTATTATAAACCTCCATTCTGTGATCAGAACATACTCATGGCTTTCTTCTGTGTGATATACTTCTATTCTACATGATAAATTCCCATTCACTTGTACTCATTCCTTGTTCATGGTCATGTTTACACTTATACATATTTGACAAATAAAATAAAATAAGGTAAAAGAAAATAAAATAATAAAAGAAAATATCTCATTTTCTGTGTGTATTTGACCAAATATTGAAGTTAGCGGATATAAATGAATTTAATATATTTTTCAAATTCCGTTTCAACATGGACTAATATGCTTAATAACATTTGGTCCTCACGGGATATGATCAGGAAAAGAGGAATGTATGAAGAAGGATGGAGCAGTGAGGGGAAGAAGAGGAAACCGACTTAAATTTGGTGGGCTCTTTTAGAGAAGTTTCTTTCACTGAGAGCAGGGGTAGGCAAAGTTGGCTCTTCTATGACATGTGGACTTCAACTCCCAGAATTCCTGAACTAGCATGATAGGCTTAGGAATTCTGGGAGCTGAAGTCCACAAGTCATAGAAGAGCCAACTTTGCCTACTTCTGACTAGAGCAAAGTTCTTCAAACTTGGCAACTTTAAGACTTATAGACTTCGGTTCCCAGAATTATGGGCTTTGAAGTCCACTAATTTTAAAGTTGTCAAATTTGGGACCGTAGACCTAGAGTTTTGCAGAATCTTTAAACCCCTGCAATTAGACATGGGCCACTTATTTACTGAACCAAGTAGGATATGAAAGACTCTCTTCACCATTTTATGAGAGCAGAGGTTTGAAGCACTGGAGTTTTCATCCTTCTAATCAAGAAGAGCCATTTGAAATAACTTCAATGTGTTGTGGCCAATGGATCAATTTGGGATATTATCTGCTGTTGTTCTATTTCTGAAGCTCTACCTTTGCTTGCCCTCTTCAATAATTCAAAGAGGCAAAGGATAGACACAGGAAATATTAGAAGTATACAGATATGAAGGACAATTTTGATTTGAATCCAAGCTCATCCCACTTTGAATTGATTTTGCTACACCAGTGCACTAGCTGATTTATCCAATCTGTTAGTTTATAGCAGAGGTCTTCAAACTTGGCAACTTTAAGACATGGAATTCAACTCCCAGAATTCTCCAGCTGGCTGGAGATTTCTGGGACCTGAAGTCTACAAGTCCCCTGGTTTATAGGTTTAATAGGTATAGCTGGAAATATTCTGGGTCTGGTTTATTTGAGTTTGAATCACAGCATGTTTGACCTTGAGTCATAGGAATTTATGGTTTCAACCGGTGGGAGGTGGCAGGATACACATTTCAAAATGAATTATTTATGTTTAATTGCAATTCTTTTAAAAATGAGCTATACTCCTGCTTTGAGATTTTCCTACAAGTAACAAGCAAGACATACATAATATGGAAAAAAAACAATAATTTTTAAAAAGACACACTGATTGCTCATTATTGAGAATGGCCAAATGGTAATCAGTGAACCAAGTTTGGCATTGACAGATTTTTTTTCCTGCTCTGTGATAGCCCTGCCAGATTTTAATTGCGACATTGTAATAAATTTCATACCTGGGAATAGGAGAAAATTTGCAAGCTGTGAAAGATTGAACCTATGATCCCTTTGCAGGTTTAAAAAATACTGCATATTTCATCTCTTAATTTTTAAAACTTAGATTTCACTTTAGTTCTATAAAAACAGACTCAATGACACTCAAATGCTAATAGAGTTTTTAGAAATAAAACAGATATTAAATTTATCATATGTAGGATCATTTTTGCTTAATGCCAGGGGGGAAATTATTCTTAACAATAAGATTAATTTGGCAATGGGAGCAATGATCCATCTACTTCACTTAGATGTGTCCATATATGTTCAAAAATAGACTTTCAGTGTGTGAGTGTGTTTGTGTGTGTGTGTGCGCGCACACGCGTGTGTGTGTGTTGACTTGGATTTCTCCATTGACCAGGACATTTCAATGACCCTTGTCAGCTCTACGACTTTATTTTTCCATTGTTACTGAAGCTAATGGGCATTTAGCTAGTAACATATCGAATAGCCATAAACAATGTCAAGGCATAGTAGAGGAAACATACAGCCATGTATCAAAAACATTTGTTGTACTGATTTCTATGCAGTTTTATGCCAAAGCACTAAAGCTCCTTGAAGCCGTAAAAATTGTTAATGGCACATACATAACTCACAGTCTATAGAAAAAAAAACAACCCTCTTATTTATTCTTTCAGTGGAATGTCTGGCAAGAAAATCAAGAAAGATATAAATAAGGACTTAATTCCAAATTGTTAGTCTAGAACTAGGTTCACAAACTGGTATTCTCTAGATCAGAGGTCCCCAACCGCCGGTCCGCGGACCGGGACCGGGCCGTTGGGGTTTTCCAGCCGGTCCGCGGCGCCGCTGCCCTCCCGGCAGAGGACATTATGCAGGACAGGGTGGGGCATCGGGCAGGGCGGGGAGAATCAGGAGGCTCCTTTGGCGGCTGGGGGCTGCCTGGCTTTGTGATTTTGGCTGGGGGGGAGTTAGGAAGGTCCTACTTCTCCCCCCCCCAGCCAAAAACTCAAAGCCTATCTGCTGGATACGGGCGATGAGCGGGACGAGCGGCGCCGAAGCCGGTGGCTGTGGCAGCTGCTGCAAGAGGCTTCCGCGCCGCTCTGTCCCACTCATCGCCCGTATCCAGCAGATAGGCTTTGAGTTTTTGGCTGGGGGGGGGAGAAGTAGGACCTTCCTAAGTCCCCCCCCAGCCAAAAACTCAAAGCCTATCTGCTGGATACGGGCGATGAGTGGGACAGAGCGGCGCGGAAGCCTCTTGCAGCAGCTGCCACAGCCACCGGCTTCGGCGCCGCTCATCCCGCTCATTCCCCGTGTCTGGCAGAAGCTGCTGCCCGAGTGCTCTTGGCTGGCGGGATTCAAAGTGCTGGGGTGGGGGGTGTCCTGACAGCCCCCACCCCACCCCAGTGCTTCGCCTCCCGCTGGGACACCCCCCACCCCAGCACTTTGAATCCCGCCGGCCAAGAGCACTCGGGCAGCAGCTTCTGCCAGACACGGACAATTAGCGGGACGAGCGGCGCCGAAGCCGTTGGCTGTGGCAGCTGCTGCAAGAGGCTTCCGCGCCGCTCGTCCCACCCATTGCCCGTATCCAGCAGAAGCTGCTGCCCGAGTGCTCTTGGCCGGTGGGATTCAAAATGCTGGGGTGGGGGGTGTCCCAGCAGGAGGCGAAGCACTGGGGTGGGGGGGCTGTCGGGACACCCCCCACCCCAGCACTTTGAATCCCGCCGGCCAAGAGCACTCAGGCAGCAGCTTCTGCTGGATACGGGCGATGGGTGGGACGAGCGGCGCGGAAGCCGGTGGCTGTAGCAGCTGCTGCAAGAGGCTTCCGTGCCGCTCTGTCCCACTCATCGCCCGTATCCAGCAGATAGGCTTTGAGTTTTTGGCTGGGGGGTGGAGAAGTAGGACCTTCCTAACCAGCCAAAATCACAAAGCCAGGCAGCCCCCAGCCGCCAAAGGAGCCTCCTGATTCTCCCTGTCCTGTGGAGAAGTGTGGAGGGCTGCGTCACTAAGCTCCACCCCTCCATAACCCCACCGCCATATGACCGAAGCCCCGCCCCCCGGGCCGTGGAAAATTGGTCTAGCTTAAAGCCGGTCCCTGGTGCAAAAAAGGTTGGGGACCTCTGCTCTAGATCAGTGGTATCCAAACTTAGCAACTTTAAGCCTTGATGTTTCTGTTACCTACAGCTTGTAAATATCAATTTAAGGAGTCACAAGTGCCTTGGTGTCTTTTCGGTTGACAACATTAGCAAACTTTGCCAAATGCAGATAATCCTCGATTTACAACACAAGAACCTATGATCCTCAAGGCATTCCCACAATGGTATAATCAAAATTTGAGCTGTTGTATTTACAACATTTGCAATGTCCTGGGGTCATCTAAACCAAGCTGGCTTTGTGGCTAAAGTGGGAGTAGGAACCATGATCTCCCGGCTTCTAATCCAGCTCCCTCATGACCACACCAAACCAGATCTCATTGCCTTTAAGTTAACCTTGACTCCTGCTGATTACCCAAATAAGTGCTTGCCACTTTCTAGCCATAATTTCAGATCCTTGATTGATTCCTTCCTAGGGCTTAGAGAAAATGATTGGCCCAAAATCACCATGCTGGTTTCATGATTACAGCAAGACTATAACCCCTGCTCTCCCAGTTTTAAGCCTGGTGCCTTAACCAATAACCTAAGCTGGTTCTAAGGAATAAATCTACCCTGGAGAAATTATTTTAGACTTTTTTTCCCATCTTCAGGATAAATAGAGAGAAGTCATCCACATAATTTTCTAGCTGGCAAATTTGGTGTAGACTCTTGAAAATCCCTGTACTCTCAGTAACAATTTCCACCAATCTGTTGAGTACCATTAGGAATTCCTGACTCATATTATCTCTGCTCACTTCTTTGTATCAACAGTACAACCAGAAAAGGATGAGAAAGCATGAACAATAGGGATATACCATAATCTTTGGGCACAACGATGAAATATAGGCACACTTGTTCACTGGTGTAGTTCTGAGGATAATTGGGGGACAAGACGACACCATCAGGTCCTGTGTACTGACCTCCACATGGTGCTAAAACACGGAGAAAGGAAAAATGAGGTTAGTTTCTGATAATTGCCTTCTTTTTCTTCCCTAGATTGCTGGCCCAAAACACTCTATTAATTCAATGGGCAATAAGCAGCAGGCATGGTGCAGAATGCATCTTAAGCAGAACCTGTGCCTGATACATTTTTTATAACTTATGCTGCATTATACACTGGGAGCAATAAAACCCCAATGAATGATTGTTCAACAGGATTTGATTTCAAATGGTACAGAATTGCAAGGAATGCCCTAGATAATGAGATGGTTGGCTTATAGGACATCATATGGAAAACAAAACATTCTTGAAATGGAAAAGTTATTCTAGTCGCTCTACAATTCTCATAATTTCACTTGTAAGATCAGTTCTCCTCTATCATTTGTAAGTATTTGAATCCAAAGAAGAGTGATGCTCTACTTGAATTCAGAACACCTCCAACTTACCTGTACACATGGGCCTTGGCTTGTTCCACACAGGTTTCCCATCTCCTCCCATGACACATGTCACAGTGGATACCCCTTCAATCACATAACCACTGTCACAGTAATATGTGATTGTGGAGCCCAATTTTAGTTCGCTTCCTGCTCGACTCCCATTCTTAATCAGACCTGGATCAAAACAGGATTCTCTGGGGTTTTCTGGAAAAAAATACACAATTTAAACATCAATTTCCTGATAGTTGTAGCCTTGCTTTCTTAGGATCATTCAATCCCATTAGACTGTTGGGGAGAAAGAAATGCTTCACTATCTGGAAAAGCCACATGCAAACATTTTAGATTACAATATGTATATACAGGAAATTGAATAAGGTCAAGGATATGTTAAGGAACCTGGAGAATCCTGGTACAAAGTTCTATATTTATTATTTTATTGTTAAATAGTGACAAAAAGAACAAGAACAACATGCAAAGCTAAAAGTACAGACAATATCAAAAGGAAAGAAACAAGCAAAGTGCATTTATATATATACACACACACACACATATACATAAACACACACACACACACAAAAGTATATCAATTAACAGTAACAATGTAGTAGAATGTAGTCTGGATTCCCAGAAGGGAGGGGCTGCCTCCCAGAAGGCATAGAGGCAGCAGAACATGGAAAGCTTCATGAACAGGAAGCTGTTAAGATGGTTTCTCCCTAGCAGTTCACAATAATTCATAGAATATATCTATAGTTAAAACAATACCTTGTCTTACGAACTTAATTGGTTCCGGGACGAGGTTCGTAAGGTGAAAAGTTTGTAAGATGAAACATTGTTTCCCATAGGAATCAATGTAAAAGCAAATAATGTGTGCAAACCCATTAGGAAAATCCAAAATTTAAGGCTTAAAAAAAAGTGGTGGGCGGACAAAGTGAAGGCTAATGGAGTGGAGACGGACAGCGAGGAGAAGTGAGGAATGGAGGTCCTAACAAAGGCTAACACAGCCCCAAATTGCTCCAAAATCCAAGAGCTTCCTACCTTGCCCCAAATCACTCCAAAAATTGCCCCTCCAAAAGCTTCCTACCTTACCCCAAATTGCTCCAAAAATCACCCATCAAAAGCTTCCTATGTTGCCCCAAATTGCTCCAAAAATCGCCCCTCCAGCCACTTCCAATGCCACCCAAATCGAGGTCCTACTGAAGGCAAATAGAGTGAAGAAAGGCAGCAAGGGTGGCAGTCATTTGGATGCCAGTGGAGTAGGAAGAGAAAGAAAGGAGGAGGACAAGGGGGAGGAAGAGGAGAAGGAAGAGAAAGAAAGGAGGACAAGGAGGAGGAGAAAAGAAGGGGGAGGAAAAGGAGAAACATAGAAACATAGAAACATAGAAGTCTGACGGCAGAAAAAGACCTCATGGTCCATCTAGTCTGCCCTTATACTATTTTCTGTATTTTATCTTAGGATGGATATATGTTTATCCCAGGCATGTTTAAATTCAGTTACTGTGGATTTATCTACCACATCTGCTGGAAGTTTGTTCCAAGGATCTACTACTCTTTCAGTAAAATAATATTTTCTCATGTTGCTTTTGATCTTTCCCCCAACTAACTTCAGATTGTGTCCCCTTGTTCTTGTGTTCACTTTCCTATTAAAAACACTTCCTTCCTGGACCTTATTTAACCCTTTAATATATTTAAATGTTTCGATCATGTCCCCCCTTTTCCTTCTGTCCTCCAGACTATACAGATTGAGTTCATTAAGTCTTTCCTGATACGTTTTATGCTTAAGACCTTCCACCATTCTTGTAGCTTGTCTTTGGACCCGTTCAATTTTGTCAATATCTTTTTGTAGGTGAGGTCTCCAGAACTGAACACAGTATTCCAAATGTGGTCTCACCAGCATTCTATATAGTGGGATCATAATCTCCCTCTTCCTGCTTGTTATACCTCTAGCTATGCAGCCAAGCATCCTACTTGCTTTCCCTACCGCCTGACTGCACTGTTCACCCATTTCGAGACTGTCAGAAATCACTACCCCTAAATCCTTTTCTTTTGAAGTATTTGCCAACACTGAACTGCCAATACAATACTCAGATTGAGGATTCCTTTTCCCCAAGTGCATTATTTTACATTTGGAAACATTAAACTGCAGTTTCCATTGCTTAGACCATTTATCTAGTAAAGCTAAATCATTTACCATATTACAGACGCCTCCAGGAATATCAACCCTATTGCACACTTTAGAGTCATCGGCAAATAGGCAAACCTTCCCTACCAAACCTTCCCCTATGTCACTCACAAATATATTAAAAAGAATAGGACCCAGAACAGATCCTTGTGGCACACCGCTTGTAACCTGACTCTGCTCAGAATACTCGCCATTAACAATAACTCTCTGATGTCTACGCTTCAGCCAGCTGCAAATCCATTGAACTATCCAGGGATTAAGTCCAATCTTCACTAATTTATCTATCAGCTCTTTATGTGGAACCGTATCAAAGGCTTTGCTAAAGTCCAAGTAGGAAATATCCACGGCACCACCTTCATCCAACACCTTTGTGACATAGTCAAAGAAATCAATGAGAAAGAGATAGCAGGGCTGTCAAGGAGAGCAGAAGTCAAAGCGAGACTGTCAAGGATGGAGGAAGTCTCTCCCAGTGACCCAGAGAAAAGAAGCTTTCACTTCGATTTGGGCAGCCTTGAATCAAGGGAGCATTTTGCCTTCTCTGGGTGCTGGGGGAAGAGATAAGTCTGTCCCAGGGCCCAGACAAATGAGAGGCATGGACTCATGGAGCTCAAGAGAGGAGAAAGGTGTGAGGGAAATGAGCAGAGTGGGGTGGACAGAAACGGGAGGCAAAGACTCATGGAGCTCAAGAGAGGAGAAAGGTGTGAGGGAAATGAGCAGAGTAGGGTGGACAGAAACGGGAGGCATAGACTCATGGAGCTCAAGAGAGGAGAAAGTTGTGGGGGGAATGAGCAGAGTGGGGTGGACAAAAATGGGAGGCAGAGACTCATGGAGCTCAAGAGAGGAGAAAGGTGTGGGGGAAATGAGCACAGTGGGGTGGACACAAACGGGAGGCAAAGACTCATGGAGCTCAAGAGAGGAGAAAGGTGTGAGGGAAATGAGCAGAGTGGGGTGGACAAAAATGGGAGGCAGAGACTCATGGAGCTCAAGAGAGGAGAAAGGTGTGGGGGAAATGAGCACAGTGGGGTGGACAGAAATGGGAGGTAAAGACTCATGGAGCTCAAGAGAGGAGGTGTGGGGGAAATGAGCACAGTGAGGTGGACAGAAATGGGAGGCAAAGACTGATGGAGCTCGAGAGAGGCTCTTTTCACCTTGTTTTGTTGAGACTGCCACCTCTTGCCATCTCTCACTGTCCCTCCCCCCACTCCGTTCGCCTCAGCTTCGTCTACACGCCACTTTTTTTAAAAAAAAACTTAATGTTTTGGATTTTCCTAATGGGCTTGCACCCATCATTCACTTTTACATTGATTCTTATGGGAAACATTGTTTCATCTTATGAACTTTTCTTCTTACGAACCTCATCATGGAACGAATTAAGTTCGTAAGATGAGGTACCACTGTATATCTAATACACTGATATAAGTATTATTTTAACCTATTGCATTTTGTGTAAACCAAGCCCATATTTTATATTTGTCCATACAAAATCTACATCTATAGGCACTTTGTTCATAGCTGACAAGTGCAGTCACTTCCTCAATCCATTGAGTAAAATGTGCCATCCATTTATCTTTCTGATGGGACAATATCAATCCCCCTTGCGGTCAACAATCTTAAACACTCATAGAACCAAAAAGGCCCTAACCAGAAGCCCCCTATTCAATTCTCAAGCTGACCAGAAGTCTGGTTTCCCCACCACAGAGTCTCCTTCTAATGCGACATCCTTTTTCCTCTACCTGTCCTAACCAAAAGACCTATCAATTGAGAAGATGATTAGAAATCTCACCCCTTGCCATAGAGCCTCCTGGCATGTCCTGCTTTCTCCCACCCAGTAGCAGGTTGCACCTGGTAAGTCTGGGATTGGGGTTCTGGTAGCAGAAATTGAGATGTGCACACATCTGTGTCCAAGATGTGTCCCATGCACAATTTCTACACATGTGCAGCAAGAAAAATCTCATGCAAGAATGCTCTCGCATGTGAGATTTTGCCAATTTTCGGCGAATTTTTGCTTCCATGCATGGACGGAAGCAAAGAAATCGCAAAAAATCGCAAAAATCTCATGCGTGAGTGTGTCCTCATACAAAATTTCACTTGTTGCATATACGCAGAAGCCAAATCTTGTGCCAACAGGTGTACCCAAACCCACCTGATGCACCCGCGATAGTCCTGAAGACTGCATCAGTAGCGGCCAGTAACTGTAATACCCACCTGCCCCTACCCTAACTGGAAGCTCCTGTTAAAATTGTGGTGCATGTGGATCCAGAGCCATGGGTTGCTGATTCCTGGGCAGGGGTGAGCCCGATCCGGAATGGTGGGGAACGAAGTTCTGGTGGCGGCAATGTAGCATGTAGCCTAGCTCTGGTAGCGCTGCTGGGCATGCATGCATATGCATGCACAAGCGGTGCTTTCTCGGACCACCATCTTCCCTGTTGCGAGCGCTGCCTTCCCCCGTCACAAGCCCCATGCTCACTTTTTGCACTGGTTCCCCCTCACTGCCTGCGCTTGTGCCGGCTCCCCCCCATCGCCCGCGCTGTCGCCGGTCACCTCCATTCACCCCCTCGCTTGCCACTCGTGCTGCCTCCCCTCACTGCCTGCGCTCGTGCCGGCTCCCCCCATCTCCCAAGCTGCCGCTATTCACCTCAGTTTGCCCCCTTGCTCGTCGCTTGTGCCCCCCCACAGCCCGCACTGCCACCATTTGCCTCCATTTGTCCCCTTGCTCACTGCTTGCCCTGCCTCCTCCCCACCATCCACGCTGCCTCCGTTTGCCACTTTGCTTGGTGCTCGTGGCACCTCCCCCCCACTGCCCACGCTCACGCTGCCTCCCCCCACCGCCCACGCTGCTGCCATTTACCTCCGTTCACCCCCTTGCGGCACCGCCGTCGCTCGCCGCTCACACCACCTCCCTCACACCGCCCACAGAAGTGAGAAAACCCCCAAAATATTGCATGCACGCATCCTCGCGTGAGATTCAGCTTCTGCACATACGCAGAAGCTGAACTCCATACAGGGCACATGGGCATGCACCCAGAACGGGCCGGGAATGGTGGCCCGCCCCTGCCCCTGGGCTACAGAAAGGTCACAGAGAGAATCCCTTTACAATCTATTTACATAGTTTGTTTGTCAATTCCAAATACTAGCTCAAAAGATTGTTTTGTTAACCATGTTAACCATAAAATTCTTCCAATGTGAATACCCAAACAACCATTTCTAGGTTGTTATTCAGGAACAAATGGGTGAAATTCCCCAGTGCCACTGATGTCATGACTACTGATACTCAAATCCATGTAAAGTTAGATTTATAGCTCTTGCAGATCACTCTCTGCAGCCTGAAATGGAGCAGTCAAAGTGAATTGCTGAATTCAGGGTTAGTGGAATATCTTCTTATTAATTCCAGACTTGGCCTGCTCAGAGGCCAATTACTGTCTGCCTGTCACAAGAATGGATGTTGCAAATCTCTTCTTTCAGCTCAGGGGAAAACAGAGGTTCTGGTCTTAAGCCATGTCTAGCCAAGGCAGAGACCTCATGGGTCTATCAATCAAGACATTTCATATTATTTGCTTGTTGAAGTATAGGATCCTACATTCCTGTTCCTGGCATCTCTGTCTGAAAAACATGCCAGAAAGACTGAAGAAACTCAGTCCCTGATCACTGCCTATGTTTACTAGAGATCCAGGACTCAAGACAGGTTCAAGCAGACCACTTTGCATGGTTGTGTGTCAAAAAAAGGCAAGCTAGTCATGCAATTGATGCTTCATCCTCTTTTATGGAGCATCACAATATAAATTTTTTACATGTTATTCTTAATTGTTTTTTAAAAAATCTTGTCTTTATAAATTAAAAATAATTTATATTAAAAAAGGTAGTGTGAGATCCGCAATACTTTTGCAATGCTTGGAGGGAGGTTAAGATGTCAATCACACAATTTGCAGCAGCCCTCTTGACTGTTTTTCCTCTTTCTGAGACCTTCTGGATTCAATTCCAAGAAAAATTGGGGAATGCCATCTGGTGAAAAATGTTCCATTGTTTAAAGAGAAGATGACAATCCAAACTACAATTATAAGTTTTTGTTAAGGATCCCTCCTTATGAAAATCAGCAAGGAAACAAGCTGCTTTTTTCTGAGTAGGCCAATTACTATCTGCAGTGACTTTAATTATAATCAGGGTAAGACAATATATAATTATACTCAGGATGGAGATAATTCAAAACAATGGTATAACTGTTGGAAAAGAAAGAGTAGGACCTGACAAACAGAAATCAAGAAGGAAACTTGATAGAACCAAGTTTGGTGTAACCTTTCATCACAGCTTTAAGCAGAAAGAACATCTACAGGTGTCTAGATACATGTGAAAGAAGCAGAAAGCATTTTTCTTTCAAGAGCTACTTATGGATAAAAACAACAAATTATGTATTGTAATGGAGAAAAAAAAACAACTTTCAAATCCATGTCAATGATAGCTCCTGAATGTCTGACTCCACAGCCATAGAGCAGACCAAACAGGAATAGAATTAATATACCTTGGAAAATTCAGGAATTGCAAAAGCTGCTGGAGCTCAATTCTTGCTGCACATTAATCGAGAAGATGCTGATTGTAATAAAATTTATATTTTAAAAAAACCAATTCCTCAATCATCACTCCGGCTGAGCAGAGGTCCCTTTCCAGAGTGAATCTCTTAACCTGATGAGCAACATAGTCTAGATAATTGAAAGATGATTACAGACAGGTTTGTCACCAAGGAAGGGGCCCTTTTTAATTCAACGAGGTTTACTAAGCAGATGAGCATGGTGGTCATTTTAAACAGACTGATAAAAAGATAGAAATACTAAAAATCAGTCAAGAAATAAAGAAATTAGCTAAAGGTGTGTGGGGGTTTCCCCCTTGGTTTCCCGTGTGTAATCTTTTCTTTTTTTTTTCTTCATGCATAAATTATAATTAGAGGCTTTGATTAATCCAGAGGTTTTGTCATTTGAAAATTGCTCATTAAAAGACCAAAACTTTTATTTTAATTGTGAACAGCATGGCCCTGGCACAATCAGAAACTATTTTAAAAAAAACTATACGGGAATTAGATTTTCACCCAGAGGAGGAGAATACTTTTCTCCCTTCTTTTTTTCTTTTTTTGAAAATCTCTTTATTAATTTTTCTTATATCATTCCCATCACATATTATTTTCAATTACAGATTATACATATTCTCAGTTAACATTCTGACAGTAAGTTTTGACCGGTTTCATTTCATTATATACATTGTATTTCATATTTTTAAATTCTAAAATCTATTACGTTCATTAATTATACACGGTAACTGTAGGTTGTTTCAATTGTACTGTTGTTTCATATTATGTTGCTTTTATGTTCTCTTTTGAACCCATTCATGCCATTTTTGCCATGTTCTTTTTGATTCTATTAATTTATTTCCCTTAATTGAATTCGTGAATTCGTCCATCTCTACACATGCATATATCTTATCTATAATTAAATCTTCCGTTGGTATCTGATCACTTTTCCAGAGTTGTGCTATCGCAATTCTCGTGGCGGTGTTTATATGTGTTGTGAGGAGCATTGTTTGTTTTGAATAATGTTTTCTCCAAACTCCTAAAAGCATAGCTTCCGGTGTGAGTTCTATTTCCTCTTTCGTAATCTCTGTGAGCCAAGTATGAGTTATTGTCCAAATTTTTTGTATCATGGGGCAGGACCACCACATATGGAAAAACGTACCTCTTTCCTTTTTACACTTCCAACACGAGTCTGATAATGTTGGGTGGATCTTTGCTAATCTCGTCGGTGGGAGGTACCATCTGTAGAATAATTTGTAATAGTTTTCCTTATATGCTGCCGAAAGGGTTATTTTGGATATTGTGGTCCATGTTCTTTCCCAGTTGGCAATATGGATGGCGTGTTGCAGATTTTTTCCCCACGCTATCATTGGTGTTTTGGTCGTATCTTTTATTCTTTCCTGTTCTAAAAGTATTTGGTATATTCTGCTTATTTGTTTGTTTTCATTTCCTATCAGAATCTTATCTAATGGGTTCATAGATTTTTGAATACCGGGTGTTTGATTGTCTTTTTTAAATCTGGATTCTATTTGGGCGTATGTCCACCAATCCATTTTATGATTTAATCTTTCCATTTCTTGTCTAGATTTGAGTTCCCCGTTTGGGTGTAATATGTCTCTGTACTGGATGGTTTTGGCTATGTCGATCAAATTTGGGTAGATGATGGCTTCCATAGTGGAAAGCCATCTTGGAATTTTGTCGTAGTGTTTATTTTTAATTTCGTACCAGGTTTTTAGTAGTGATTTACGGATCAAGTGCCTGTCAAATATAGTTTGTTTTTGCAATTTATCTTTCCATAAATGCGCATGCCAGCCTGTTTGTAAGTCATGGCCTTCTAATACAAGTATTCTCTTATTTTTTAAGTTAATCCACTCTTTTATCCAAATTAGGCTTGCCGCTTTGTAGTATAATTTTAGATCCGGGAGCCCCAGGCCTCCTCTAATTCTATTATCTTGGAGATACACATATTTTATTCTTGGCCTTTTGTTTTGCCAGATGAATTTGGAGATGATTTTATTGATTTCTTTAAAAAAGTTTGGTTCCAAGTTAATCGGAGCTGTCTGAAAAAGATATAAAAATTTGGGAAGAATATCCATTTTTACTACAGATATTTTGCCTAACATTGATATTTGTAGGTCTTTCCATTTCTCTAAATTTTTTTGGTATCTTGCAATAATTTGTCATAATTGTCTTTTTTAAGTGTAATTGTTTTGTTTGTTAATATTAATCCTAAGTACTTCATTTTTTTTGTAGTTTGGAGTTTAGTAGTTTCTTCTAATTTCCTAATTTGTCGTATACTCATGTTTTTTGTCATTAACATTGTTTTCTGTTTATTTATTTTTAGACCTGCAAATTCCCCAAAATTTTCAATTTCTTTGATTAGCCCTTCTTACAATGGTTCAAACATGTCCAGTTAGCATTTCCTCATTATCTAGGTCACCAGTCCCGAGTTCCTTGCAAATAGCTTCCGTACCATAAGCAAAACTTTGTTTTCTAGCTATTGGATGGACATGTGGAAAATGAGTCTGAAGTATTTCTGGACTGAGATTCCCAAAAATGCACACCCTCCTTTTAGATCTGTAAAAGGGTATTATTTTTTCACTGGGAGTGATAGTCCTGGTCTATTTTCTCAGCCATTCGTGGCCTTCTCCATTTCTGTAGAAAGGCCCTTGTTTGATCTCTGGCTGTTCCAGATTGTTTTAAACACCTGCTCCCCAAAGTTCTAAATCTCTCAGAAAGAATTTACCCATAGATAAAGAGAGTATCTACATGCAGTGGTTGAAGTGTGCAGTCCTCAGTACTCTCTGTGCCTGGTTGCTTCATTAAGTAACAGCATCAGTGTTAGAAGGAAATGGGATTTTCTCCCTTTTTATATACAACTGTCCTGTCCTGCCAGCGTTGGTGGGAGTGTTCATGGTACTGTAATTCCTTCATTAGGCTGTTTACTGTTTGTTTGTGTCAGCTAGTAGTTCCTTGATTGGGGTATTGTTTACTGTTTGATTGTTGGTCTAGTATTAAACTTGGTGTTAATTGCCGCTTATCTGGTTTTGATTGCTGGTGAGGTGATATTGTGGTCTTTCAGTTTTTTGATGGTCTCTTTTGAATGCTATGCAGGTTTATCTCTAAGTGCCTATTGATGGCTTTGTCTGAATGATAGGCTTCCAGGAATTATCTTGTGTTTTTGGACTTTGCTGATCTAGGACAGTGATGGTCAACCTTTTTTGGTTTGCATGGCAAAAGGGGGGAGGGCATGGGGGGTGTCACATGTGCATGTGTCCACAACCATAATTCTATGCACATACACACACACACCCCTTGCATGCATGTATGACAACACCCACCCATCCCGGCACACAATGGCACACCCATTCTTTGCTCTTCCCATGCTTCAGTGCCTTTCTAGAAGCCTAATGAAAAACTGCCTTCCCCACCCTTCTGGAGGCCTTCTGGAGGCCAAAAATGGCTGATTTTCCAATTTCCAAATGGGCTATTTTTGGCCTTCAGAGGATCTCCAGGAAGGGTGGGAAGCCGTTTTCATCCTCCCCAGGATCCTAGAAAGGCTCTGAAGTCTGGGGAGAGCAAAAAAGGGACTTCAGATCCAACAGGAAGTTGACAAATGAACAATTTCTGGCCTTTGGAAGACCTCCAGTGTTTGTCTGTGGGGAGCATTTTCACCCTTCCCAGACTCCTAGAAAGGCTCTGAACCTTGGGGAGTGCAAAAATGGGCCTTCTCCACCCCCTCCAGAAGCTGGAAACAGCCTGTTTCCTGACTCCCAGTGGTCCCAGGAGCCCCCAAAATCAGTGTGCTGCACCTGAGTTCGCATGCTCACCGATGTGGCTCTGCTTGCCACTTGTGGCACATGTGCCAAAGGTTCCACTGATCGAGGAGGCTGAGTTTGCCAGTTTGCCACTATGGTGAAGTCTCTTCATGTTTTCTGACTGCTAGTTGGTGTTCATGGATGAGTTCTGCTAGTCTTCTTGCCCATATGTCCTACACAGTGGATGTGACAATCCTTACATTGTATTTTGTAGTTGACTCCTGGTTTGGTTTACTTAAGATGTTTTGGAGGACTTTAGTTGGTTTGTGTGCTAGCCATCAACAATATAATGTAACCCCCCCCCCCCAACCCCCATTTGTGACTTAGAGCAGTGGTCTCCAAAGCTGGCTGAGGAATTCTGGGAGATGAAGTCCACAACTCTTAAAGTTGCCAAAATTGGAGCCCTGATTTAGAATGATTGCCTGGACGATGCTAGGTAATAAAAGCCATCCTTCACAGATCAATACCGATAAACCACTTATAAGCCAAAGAATCAGAGAAAGAATTTTTCTTCTCTTTCTACAGTGTTTATTTCTAAAGAATCCTCTGTCCGACTATATTCCTGTGATCATTCTAGACTTATTCTCGTTATTTTGAAGAGCCTATCTTTCGTCTAAGTAGCAGCTACATCTTTGGCTTGACATGATGCCTCCCACCCCCTGTCAGGCATATCAGTTACATGTTTGATCTCTATCTTGATGGTTGCTCGGAGAGGAATAAAATAACACTTCACATTCACAAAGTACTGACAGAGAAAGAGGAGGCGCTCACAAATGCCACTGACTTTGGTGTCTTGTTGAGGTTCTTTTCCCATTGTGTTTTCTTTCTTCCTAGAGCCATATTAAAATGATGCTGGAAGTCCTAGTCATCTATTACAGTAGCCTTACATGCAGTGAAGGGCTACCAAAATTTTTACTACCACACTGTGGGTGTGGCTTATGCAGGACGCTCTGCATTTTCTTTCAACATCTTTCAGTGCAAATTGAGTGCTCTAGGGTGGAGCTCCATTTTCACTATCCCACTGCATTCACTCCTGTCCGCCCTGCTAACATGTCTCCAGGCATGTAGGACCTGCTCTTCTGAATCTCCTGGCGTACTGCTTGAAAGAATTATTCCACCACTTCTGGAGAACATCCAAAGATAAGCTTTGATTATATGTCCCTAGCCCAGGGGTCGGCAACCTTAAACAATCAGAGACCTGTTTTCCACAGAAAAGAAAACACCAGGAGCCACAGAATTCTTCCCATGCTGACTAATTCCTGAGCGGCCACAAAACTAGCATATATAGTTGAATTAAAGGTTTTGTTTTCTTTTGAAACTTTTGTTTTCTTAGATTTATCCATGGTTGGCCTACCAGTGGATGGCTTAATAAAGTGCACATCAGTGGATGACGCACATTAGCAATTTTGACACATATTTTGAGCAACAGGGAGACGCAGCAGGGGGATGAAAGAGCCACATGCAGCTCCAGTGCCCTAGCCCATTGCTACCCACAATCATGGTTTCCACATCACATAAATCATATATCATAATCCCTATTGCAGTTTAGAGTAGTGCTTCCCAAACTTTATTTTCCAAAAACTTAACAGAGACTCTGATCAAACTTCAAGGTCCAGTTCTTTCCTTCAGGACCATCGTAACTTCAAACAATCACTGAACAAATTATTATAATTCAGGAATTATTTGTATTATAAAAGTTATACCATTGAATGAGCATTGTCATTTCAACAAATTACCACTGGAAATGTCATTGGTTTTTATTTTTATAAGAATACTTTGGGAGATTTTGAAATATTTTTTAGTACCTGTGGCAATCTTTTAAGTTAATTTAAATGTCTCTGTTGAGATGAGTAATGGGTTCATATGTCATTATATCCCTTTCTACAGAAAAAAAAGAACACTTTAACCCAATTTTGGGTAATTTACTCTGCTTTGGGAAGCAATGGTTTAAAATAATATCCCAAAGGTGCTTTACCAGGAGACAACTGGCTTTTCTGGTTTTTCTTTGAAGATGTTTCACTTCTCATCCAAGAAGATTCTTCAGCTCTGACTGAAGAATGGCGGGATTTATATTCCTTGCAAACAGCTGATCTTTTGCATCCTTTTAGAGAGTCATTGAGACCCCCTGGAGATTTGTCTGTGTCCTCAGGGTCACCTAAGTGGTGCAAATGAGTGTGGAGCCTTCTTGGAACTCCTAAAAGGACTGTGTTGTGGAGCTGTATTTCTGCAGGATGTCTTCCACCTTGTGTCCCTTCACTGTTGAAGACAGACGCAGGCTGTTGGGGATGAATCTGTCTTGTCTGCATCTCAAGCTGTAGCACAAATGGTTCCTTTAGTCCAAAACTTTTCTGGAAATCCATTCATACTCCCACACCATTTGAAGGTATTCATCCCAAAGAGCGTAGCTAAATGTCTAGCCAAGTCACAGTTGTCCCGAAGGTACCATTTACGCTTCAGTTTGAGATGCAGACAACACAGGCACATTTAAATTAGGTTACTACTAGAGTTGGAAGGGAACTTTAGGTCATCTAGTCCAACCCCCTACTCAAGTAGGAATCCCTACATCATTTCAGACAAATGGTTGTCCAATATCCTCTTGAAAGTCTCAAGTCCACTGGTTGATCGCTCTCACCATCAGAAAGTTGCTCCTTATTTCCAGGTTGAATCTCTCTTTGGTCAGCTTCCATCCGTTATTCCTTGTCTGGCTTTCTGGTACTTTGGAAAACAGTCTGACCCCCACCTCTCTGTGGTAGCCCATCAAGTATTGGAACACTGCTATCATGTTTCCCCTGGTCCTTCTCTTCAGACTAGCTATGCCCAGTTCCTGCAACTGCTCTTTGTATGTTATAGTCCCCAGTCCCCTTCTCATACTGATTGGTCTCCTCTGCACTTTCTCTACAGTTTCAATGTCTTTTTTGTAGTGCGGTGACCAAAACCGGATGCAGTCCTCTAGGTAAGGTTTAGCTAACTATAGAGTGGTATAGTGCCTCTCGAGTCCTAGAATTCCAGGCAATCCCTAACAGTCAACAGTCAAGGGCCACCAGGCAGAAAACATTCTGCAGAGGTAATAGCTATGTCACTCAGAATCATATACATGATATATGCTGCTATATAAATGTGAAATATAAATATAGGTAATCGTTGATTTACGACCACAATTGAGCCCAAAATTAATATTGCTAAGCAAGGCAGTTGTTAAATAATTCAATTCAATTTCAATTCAATTTATTAGATTTATATGCCGCCACTCTCCGAAGACTCGGGGTGGCTCACAAAAATAAGTTTTGATTTTGTGGCCATTGTGTGACCATTGGGGTCATAATTGTGAAAACTGGTCATAGGTCACTTTTTAGTGCCATTGTAATTTCAAAAAGTCACTAAATGTATGGCTCTAAATCAAGGACTAACTATATCAGTGATGGCGAAACTATGGTACAGGTGCTACAGGTGGCACGTGGAGCCATATCTACTGGCACACAAGCCATTGCTCTAGCTCAGCTCCAACGTGTATGTGTGTGTTGGTCAGCTGATTGTTGGCTCACACAGAGGCTTTGGGAGGGTGTTTCTGGCTTCCAGAGAGTCTCCTGAAGAATGGCCGAGGGAGTTTTTACCCTCCCGAAGCTCCAGGGAAGCCTTTGGAGCCTGGGGAGGGCAAAACACGAGCCTACTGAGCCCACCAGAAGTTGGAAAACAGGCCATTTCTGGCCTCCAGAGGGCTTCCGAGGGGCGGGGGAAGTTGTTTTTGCCCTCCCCAGGCATTGAATTATGGATGTGAGCACTCATGCATGCACGATAGCATGCATGCGTGCTCTTTCGGCACATGAAGGGGAAAAAAGTTCACCATCACTGACCTATATCATTACATTTTACTCAACTGGAGAAAACAGGGAAATAATCCACGTCAATTTAGTTGGAGGATTGATCCTCTGACTTTCACAACGATCAATACTATTTTCTTGCATCTAGTTGGGAGAAAAAATTGTAGCCTGCCCTGTGCATGTCCACATGTCTCGTCTTCCCTGCTATGTAAGAAATGAGTAGGACTGTGCAGGGTTTGACTCCCTTCTTGAGACCTGTTATGGCCACATCTCCCATCTATTCTTGTCTGAGGCTAGACAAGGAACATCATGAGGTTAGACAAGCATGAATTAAACAGTTCTGGGTCATGGATATGGATATTGGGCTAACTGCGGGACCACCTTCTGCTGTATGAATCCCAGCAACCGGTTAGGTCCCACAGAGTCGGCCTTCTCGGGGCCCCATCAACTAGATAATGTCGCTTGGTTGGGCTAGGGGAAGAGCCTTCTCTGTGGGGGCTCCCATCCTCTGGAATCATCTCCCCCCAGAGATTCATACTGCCCCACCCTCCTCGCCTTCTGCAAGAGTCTTAAGACTCATTTATGACACCAGACTTGGGGCAATTAGACACTAGCCCCCCTGGCCAATGCATGTTATGTATGGTTGTTGTATGAGTGGGTATGAGTGATCTTTTAACAACACTGGGTTTTACAGATGAGTACACTTAGTTTTTTTTTAATTAATTGGATTTAGATGATTACATCGCCTTTTGTAAGATACTCTAAACCCACTTTTGTCGTCAGGCATAGGGTAACAGAGCTACCCCTAGGCTATTATAGATTTGTGTATGGTATGACTGAGCTGTATGGTTTTAACATTATGGGTTTTAGATGTTGTTTTAATGTATTGGATTTGTTATATTGTGAGCCACTCCGAGTCCTCAGAGAGGGGCAGCATACAAATCTAAATAATAATAATAATAATAATAATAATAATAATAATAACAACAACAACAACTCTTTGATCCCATTGCTATTCATCATTGCTATAATCCCGCTGTCACTCACCCTACAGAAAACAAATCTAGGCGACCAAACTGCTAGGAATTCACCAAAAATTTCACACCTGCTGTATATGGATGACCTGAAGTTGTACGGAAAATCAGAAACTGAGATACAATCCCTAACTAACACTGTGCGAATCTTTAGCAATGACATCAGCATGGAGTTTGGCCTGGATAAATGTGGCACAGTGGCACAGCAATCAAAGAAAATCAAAATAAAATTAGCAAAACATAAAAGTAAATATCAATAATGGCAAGGATTCTCACTTTCCAGCCCAAAGGTCTGCCTGCCTGCCTGCCTGCCTGCCTGCCTGCCTGCCTGCCTGCCTGCCTGCCTGCCTGCCTGCCTGCCTGCCTGCCTGCCTGCCTGCCTGCCTGCCTGCCTATCTATCTATCTATCTATCTATCTATCTATCTATCTATCTATCTATCTATCTATCTATTAGAGTTGAAAGGAACCTTGCAGGTCATCACGTCCAACCCCTTGCTTTTATTCTTGCAATTTTTAAATAAAAAAATTGGCACTGCACATGCATGTGCATTCAAAGTGTATGCACGCCCACAAGGCGCAAAAGGAAACGAACGGGCAGCGAGGTAAGTTAGAACCCACTCCTGAGTTTCAAAATAATTTTATTATTTTCTGGTTGGGAGTCACCATAATATGAGGAACTGTATTAAAGGGTTGCAGCATTAGGAAGGTTGAGAACCTAGGAATTTTAATTCCTTGTGGTTCCCCACCCTCATCCACAAACACAAACACACCACTAGCAAATTTGTTTTCTTTCAGTCATTCACTTATTTGTGCATCTATGCAAAGTAGAAGAAAGGCTGGGTGCACCCCTGTCTATTAGGAGTTTGTTAGCCATCTGCTTCAGTTAGGTGGTTCACCCGTTGTCACTTTCTTCTGACAAGACAAAGTGTCTCAAAGTGGGGGACTACATTACGTGAATAGTCCATGCAATGCCAACTGGCCAGATTGCTGCTGTTGCTCATGGGCAGTTGCTCGGACTGAAGTGCTTAAGATTATCTCTCTTGTAGAAAGGTCTAGGTATACCTATATTCTATCAGTTAGAATGTTCATTTCATGAACCAAAGAACAAAGAAAAATTGTAAAAGTTTTCTTCTCCACTTTGAATGAACTAGGGTTGGAAAGAAAAGAAGGTAACAGATAAAATAAAATAAAATCAGTGCATTTTATACAAATAGTTTTTCTCCCACCTCCCACATGCTAAGTGCCTGTGTGTACCAAATAAATCTTTAAAACCACTGCATGAAAATATTGTGCCTGATGAACTTCAGATGTGCTTCAGAGGGCAGAAACCAAAAAGCAGAAGGAAATAGAAGAGTATACTCTGCTCTTTGAAGAATCACCAGCGTAGGACTTGGATTGGTCTAATATAGAGGAGGAATTGGAAAAGGGCAAAAATAAAACATGTAGGGCACCTCTACAATTTCCTCCTACTCCTGTGATGCATCTACTTAGCAGATGACATTTCTTGCAAAAAACATTTTTTTAAAAAAATCCATTCATACATGGGCTTAATTCTTAGACTTTGTCACATAATAAGAATGAATGCATCATTTGTTTTGCATGGCTTTTAATAGATTATTGGACTTCACTTCAGCACTATAATTCCAGAATACAAAACCATGTCAACACAAGGATTACAATATTAGGCCCAATGGGTGGGGAATGATGGAACTGAACTCCAATATATCCATATTCTAGAAATACTCACAAGTGCAGAAATAGATATTTTTTTAAAATAGTTGGTACAAAGATTTGTATCAGCTAGATCAAACAAGATTTGAAATCTGCTTGGTGGTACATTCAGGAAGGCAATAAGAATGGCATGCATAATCTTCCAGAAGATCTAAACGTACCTGTGTAATAGATTACAAATCCTGTGTTGCTGACAGAAGCATCACTGCGGAAGGCCAGGAAGAGGTTGTTGCTGCTGCTCTCAATCCTTTCTGGTACTTGGGTATCATAGAAACTCCCAATCAGGGGACTAACTGAGCTTGCCCCATCATAGATGTGCAAGAAATCATATCCGGGTTCCAAATTAAACCTGAAAGGGAAGATAAAAGGATCCTAAGTGTATCAAGTATCTGACTACTAAGACTAGTGACATAATTGAACTCTTTGAGCCTCAGAACAATAATGGACATTTGCAAAACATTGCAAGACAAAAACAAGAACAGATGCATATTAATAGCTCAACAATGACTGAGCCAGCCTCCTTGTTCTATTAAGAAACATATAGAGCAATGTTTCTCAAGCTCAGTGAATTTAAGTTGTGCAGACTTCAGCATCCACAATACTCCAGACAGCAATACTAGCTAGGGAATTCTAGGAGTTCAATTCCACACATCTAAAAGCCACCAAGGTTGAGAAACATTGCTTTAGAAAAAGGATCAAAGGCAGCAAGGAAGACCCATCTCAAGACAGCTGCTGATTAAAGGGCCTAGAAAACATATACCTTCTGTAATCTACTCTCTTTTTCCTTACAACAAAGCCAATTATTGAGACATGTGAGAATCAAACTTTTTGCTACTGATGGGAGATTGACAACTGATCCTTTTAGTTCTTTGTTGTCTTTTTAGAAAGATTTATACTTGGAGTAGCATTTACAGGAGGTATAGAGGAGCACAGAGATGATCATGGAGAAGGTATGTAGAGACTGCTGGCATAATATGAGCTCTAACCCAGGAAATCAAGACAGCATAAGAAAAAAATTCCCTAAGTCTTTGCAGGTTTCCCCCCCCCCCCATTGGTCTAACTTGCTCCAAATGTTTCTTTCCAGCCCTAACCAGGTGCTAATGATGTTCCCAGCTCTTACCCGCTTTCAAGCTTTTATTGTTACTTTCTGCAAAGAAGGATGTTTTCCAAGTCCTACGTCTTTGCAGAGTCTTTCCCATTGCTCTACTTGCTCAGACTGTTTCTTTCAGATACTAATGATGTTCCCAGCTCTTACTGGCTTGCAAGCTCTTTCATTGTTACTCTCTCAGAATAATTTTTTTAAAGCCCTAACCAGTAGATAAAATGATGTGCTGAAGCTGACCAGACTAAGGACGCTAGCCAGATGAATACCTGGTAAGCAGATTCTTTTCCCTATTTTCCTCCCCCAAAATTAAAGTGTGTCTTATACTCCATAAAATACAGTACACACACACAATTTTCATCACAACCTTTCTGCATTGTCTTGTAGAAACCAAACCAAACCATTAGATTAATGATTCCCCGGACTATTTGACTACATTATTTTCATACTCTTGTATATGTCTGAAAATAATATGGTCAAACAGACTGAGAAATCATTAACATGATGGTTTGGTTTAATTTAGTTTAGTTCAGTTTAGTTTAGTTTCTCCAAACAATGCAGAAAGATTGTGATGGAAATAGTGTGCATTTGTGGGAGTGTATGTGAGTGTGTTTGTGTGTGTGAATGAATGAATGAATGAATGAATGAATGAATGAATGAATGAATGAATGAAATAGGTGAAGAGGCCAAATAAAGATACTCCACAAGAATGAACAAAGTCAATTTAAAATTAAAATTAAAAAAGCTAAACTAACTAAACTTATGACTTCATTTGTGTAGAAATTGAGATGAGGAAATGCTGGAAGGAAAACTTTAAATATGTGATAATGTTAATGGTACGCTGAAATGTGGACTCAAAATCATTGCTATAAATGTTAGTATCCAAGCCTATGCTGATGAAAAAGATGTCAGAAATGCTGCAAGTAATTTTTTTGGGGGGGAAATGTAAAACTCCAGTAAAGGTGAAAGTGTAGATATTGTATCTCATGTAATGTTAAAATATGGAAGAGTATTTGCATGCTTTGTTTAACATGTGTGTGAAGACTTTATCTGGAATGAGGCTCCCCAGAGATCTGGATAGCTCCCATCCTAATAATGCATCAGAGAGCCTTAAAGACTTGGTTCTTCTCCAAGTTTTGCCTTAGAGACGCAGATTCGTTATTCGCGAATGCTCATTATTGGTGAGATTCATTATCTTATTTTTTTTCTTTTTTCTCCCTGAATTACAGATTTATTGTCTGTTTGCTCTTTTAAATACAGTGATCCCCCGATCATTGCGAGGGTTCCGTTCCAGGACCCCCCGCAACGAGCGGGTTTTAGCGAAGTAGCGCTGCGGAAGTAAAAACACCATCTGCGCATGCGCAGATGGTGTTTTTACTTCCGCAGCACTAGCGAGGAGCCCAAGATTGGGGGCCGCGCGGCTGTTTTAAAACGTCACCGCCGGCATGGGGGGCTTGCCAGCACCCCCCGGACCCCCAACCCGGGTTTGGGGGGCTGCTAGGAAGCCCCCCATGCCGGCGGCGACATTTTAAAACAGCCGCGCGGCTTCCCAACTGAGTCCCGAAGACAAACGTCAAAGGCGAACTTCCGCGTTTGTCTTCGGGACTCATTGGGAAGCCGTGCGGCTGTTTTAAAACATCGCCGCCGGCATGGGGGGCTTCCTAGCAGCCCCCCAAACCCGGGTTGGGGGTCCGGGGGGTGCTGGCAAGCCCCCCATGCCGGCGGCGACGTTTTAAAACAGCCGCGCGGCCCCCAATCTTCGGCTCCTCGCTAGCGGGCAGGCAGAAAAAAGGGCGCGCATGCGCAGATGGTGTTTTTTTACTTCCGGGTTGCAAAATCGCAAATTAGCCCGTTCGCAATGATCGGGAACGCAATAACCGGGGGATCACTGTATATTGTTTCCATATTGTTTTGTGTATTTTGAGCTGTCCAGAGTAATTTGGAGTTGGATGTCATAAAATCAATTGACAAATTAAAAATGAAACTGTGCCTGGGGCTTAAAGGAATGTCCTTGTTATTCCTTTATACAAAGGAACAAGCATAGAGACAAGAGTAAATTAAAAATTTACACAATTTTATTAAGTATGTCTGGGAAAAGACTTCGTGGAATTCTGATTAATTGCATACGAGAGGTGGCAATAAACAAAACTCGGGAAGTAGATTTTATATCAGGATATGCAGACAAAGTTTGCTCTTCAGAAGCCATTTAAAAATATATGAATATAATACAAGTGCTGCATGTTTGTTGACAAAAGTGAATTGATTTGAATTATGAAAAAATTGTATGTTTATGGAAAGTGGTAGAGCTATAGATTTCAAATTGTTATAAATTGCATGAAAGGGTGGTTATATAAATTGTATGGAAAGATGGTTGTTGAAAGTGGTAGAGCTATAGATGATGAAAATAAGGCATGAGTATAACTACAGCAAGATATGCACAAAAGTGGAAAGATTCGGCATTATCTAAAAATGGAGCAATGGTTGGTGAAGTTGATGGAACTTGCTGGGATGGTTAAATTGACTTCTTTCACCAGAGAAGAGCTAATATCTATGTTTATTGGAAACTTCTTGAAGACATTTTATATGAAAGAGAAAAAAATTGAGCTTATGATTTATGTTTTTGATGTTTACACAAAAGAGATTATAGAAAAAGAGAATCTAGTTGTAATCGTAGAGTAAGAAGCAAATTTCTAACTGCTTAAAAGTAGATTCTTTAAATCTTTTTTATTTCTTTTTTTTCTTTTAATATATTTTACTTTCATGTACTTTGTACTAAAATACTTTTAGTATTTTAGTTTGGTTTTTTCTTTTCTTCTTCTCATTCATTAATTTGCATTAGCTTTCATGTTCTTTCCTAAAGTATTTAGTAAAATATGACAATAAATTTGATTAAAATATTTTACATTTTTAAAGAAAAAAAGCAAAAATAAATGAATATTTTGTGAAGAAAGCAAAATCAGCTTTGTGTAACAATCTGCTTCTATCCAGATTTTGACAATTTACAACTGTATTTTTAACGAAGGACCGGAATTACAACAGCTTTAGAATTGGAGCTTTACAGTATGCAAAGTACTTTTGCCCATTGCAAAATGTTGCACACACTTCTGTGGTCATTTGGTCATGCTCCGGATGCCTAGCTGAACTACTCCCCATCTCCATTTACTTTGAGGTAGAGACATTTTCCAGCAGTCTTCCTATGATCCTGTATCAAGGCAGATCTTTTCCCAGATAATAGAGATGTTTTGCAACTATAAGGTAAAGGTTCCCCTCACACACATGTGCTAGTCGTTCCCAACTCTAGAGGGTGGTGCTCATCTCAGTTTCAAAGTTGAAGAGCCAGTGCTGTCTGAAGATGTCTCCATGGTCATGCGGCCGGCATGATTCAACACCAAAAGTATATGGAACACTTACTTACTTACTTACTTACTTACTTACTTACTTACTTACTTACTTACTTACTTACTTACACTTACTTATTTACTTACTTACTTACTTACTTACTTACTTACTTACTTACTTACTTACTTACTTATTTGACTTCTATGCCACCCTTCTCAACTGACTCAGGGCGGCTGTTACCTGTTCCCATAAAGGTGGTCCTTATTTTTCTACTTGCATTTTTATGTGCTTTTGAACTGCTAGATTGGCAGAAGCTGGGATAAGTAACGGGAACTCACTCTGTTACGCAGCACTAGGGATTTGAACTGCTGAACTGCCTACATTTCTGATTAACAAGCTCAGTGTCTTAGCCACTGAGCCACCACATCCCTATTTGCAATTATCTATTGACATAATTGATTCTCGTGTCTGTGAATCCACCCCTTCTTTGTTTGGAAACTTTCACAGGCAGTAACAATACAGAAAGGTTTGTGTGTGTGTGAGAGTGTGTGTGAGTGTGTCTATGGCATGCATAGTCAAGGAAATCTATAATTTTTATCACAAAAGAGTTCTGGCAGCCTAAGATTGCTAGTGCATTTAGTTCATGCATGTGCACCAGCCACAGTACACCACAGGAGGTGAACAGGCTTTGCATCAGCTGGCTTGCACCATTCGGAGGAATCTCGCTTTCTTCTGCTCATTTTGCCTTGCACCTGGTCAGATCCAGCCTCGGCTCCCACTTCTGCATGGAACACTGGTAGCTTTCCTCATCAGAATGGTACGTATTTATCTATTTATTATTTTATTTGTTTGTTTTGTCAAGTACATATTGTGGTATACAAAAATATAATAATATTTATATACATGATACTAGTAAGAGAGAAACATTAGGACAGGGGACGGAAGGCACTCTGGTGCATTTATGCACACCCCTTATTGCTCTCTTAGGAATTGGGAGAGGTCAACAGTGGATAGTTTAAGGGTAAAGTTTTGGGGGTTAGATGATGATACTACAGAGTCTGGTAGTGAGTTCCATGTATCAACTACTCGGTTACTAAAGTTGTATTTCCTGAGTCGGGTTTAGAGCGGTTTACTTTAAGTTTGTATCTGTTGTGCGCTCATCTGTTGTTGTGGCTGAAGCTGAAGAAGTCATTGACAGGAAGGACGTTGTAGCAGATGATTCTATGGACTATGCTTAGGTTGTGTTTAAGGCGACATAGTTCTAAGCTTTCTAAACCTAGGATTGTAAGTCTGGAACCCACTCTGCATTTTGAATATAAACACTCTGGAAAATGTCCAGAGATACTTTACGAGAAGAGCCCTCCACTTCTCCACTCGCAACAGATTACCCTATGTATTCTGTTGTGAGTGGAGAAATGGAGGGCTCTTCTCGTAAAGTATCTCTGGACATTTTCCAGAGTGTTTATAGGGTATTCTGTTGCGAGTGGAGAAGTGGAGGGCTCTTCTCATAAAGTATCTCTGGGCATTTTCCAGAGTGTTTATATTCAAAATGCAGAGTGGGTTCCAGACTTATGAGCTGTATTCAAGAATTGGTCTGGCAAAAGTTTTACATGCTCTGATTAGTAGTGTGAGATTACTGGAGAAGAAGCTATGTAGGGCTAGGTTAACAACTATTGAAGCCTTTGGGCGATGTTGTTGCAGTGGGCTTTGGCACTTACCTTATTTTTTGGTGTAAAAAAGTGTGTCAAAAACTGGGTGTGCCCTATACACCAAATGTAGCTGATGCTGCCTGGCAGCCTTTGGCGGGAGGCCAGCAACTTGGCCCTGGGGATGCCCCCGAAGATGGGAGATTGGAGTGGGGGCTGATGGAGCCAAGTCCCCTCCCGTGGGACGATCAGCACCACACCGCGGCCCTTCTCTGTGGCTGGATGCACTGAGGGGAATCCTCTTTGCGAGCGGCTCCCGGAAGCTCCACTCTGCACTTAGCACCAAAGCCTCGCCTTACAGAGTGGCAGGAACAAGGGGAGCATCTTCCCCTGAGTTAGCCAGTCCCGGTGGAGATAGTGGCGGCAGCGGCGGTTTCCCTTCGAGGAGCAGCAGCAGCCCCAGGAATGTCACATCCACGCCCTTCCCTGCCGCCGCCACCGCCGTCAGTGTCTCCGCCAGGACCGACTAACTCAGGGGCATGTCCCCCTCATTCCTGCCACCCAGAGGGAGCTGCTCATGAAGATTCCCCTCGGCGCATCCAGCTGCAGAGGAGGCCCGCAGTGCGGCGCTCATTGTCCCACGGGAGGGGGCTCGGCTCCATCAGCCCTCACTCCAATCTCCCATCTTCGGGGGCATCTCCAGGGCCAAGTTGCCTGCCTCCTGCCAAGGGCTACTGGGAGGCATCACAACATTCCTAAGCTGCGTCCTCTCGGTGCATCTTTTACCAATGTGTAGGACATTGCATTTTACATGCTTTCAAACTGCTAAGTGGGTAGGAGCTAGTAGCAAATGATGGGATCACATTCTGCCATGCATATTATGGGCTTGAACAGCCAGAGTGCCAACCATTTCTTGTGGACAAGTCAAGTGTCATTAGATCACTGTGCCATTGGGCCTCCTATAGAACAGAAAGGTGATTTCTTCAGAAAGAACCAACAGGTTTAAATCTCCATTTACTAAGTTGCATCCATGACTAAAATAAGGGCATCTGAGGCACTTACGTGTGAAACACCAAAGCAATGACATAATCCGGTGAGACAGTCAACTTCCAATCACACTCTTTTCCAGGAGGATAAGGCTCTGGGTAACCGGGGGACAAGATAACTCCTGAAGGCCCTGCCAGGATCCCACCACAAGGCGCTAAAGAAGGAGAGGAGAGAGCAGAACCACAGCTTGTTTTGCACGCTGTCTTTTGAGAGACAACCTATGCAGGCATTTAGGACAAATTAAGGCTTTAGACCTGAGGCACTCTAAGATCATATCTTCACGTGCATTTAACCATGGCTTGTGCAGCAAAATGAGAATACTTTCAAATATTCCTCCCTACCTGCAAAACTTCCCTTTGCTCCTGCTGTGCTTAAGAAAACTCATGGCTAGCTTAACCAATTTTCATAAAATTCGACAAAGCTAGCCCCTATTCCTGCCCCCACCCTGAAAACTTGCTGATACTCTGTGAATGTTGGACTAAGTTACAGGTCATTTTCCTCTTTTGTAAAGGTGATACTAAAACAGGGGTGTTAAACTTGCATTGTCACAATGGCATCATGTGACATATCGAGACCCCTCCCCTTTGTTAAACTGTACAAGGGTGGAACCAGCACATGAGGCATCCAGCCCACGGGGTGCGAGTTTGACACCTCTGCACTAAATTTTTTTTTTTTTTGCTTATTCTGAAGTTAATTTCACTGCGCGTTTTACATAACAAACACCCAAGTTCTGAAACAGGCACGCATGTATGTGCACATGTCTTTGAGCCAGTCTTGGCTCCTGGTGACTGCCTGGATAAGTCTTTGCAGTTTTCTTGGCAACATTTTCAGAAGTGTTTGTCCTTGCCTCTTTCCTAGGGCTGAAAGAATGACTGGCCCAAGGTCACCCAGTCTTTGTGCTTAAGGAAAGACTAGATCTAGAACTCAGTTTCCGGGTTCCTAGCCTGGTGCTACCAAACTAGCTTCCTTTTCCAGTTCTATTTCTCAGCTAATGCCTTCCTCTAATGAGTTAAATTCATATAGCTAAATCCAGATAAGCTTAATGAGGCTTCCAAACTTGAAGTTAGCTCATTCATAAAAAGAGCATACATTTCTCAGAAAGTGAAGCTGCTGTTGTGTGGGTTCATCAACATTTCCTCATTGTGCCAATAGCAAGTCCATTTTAATATGTTCTTGGCATTTGCCTAAAGAATGTCAATCTCCATCTTGATGGAACCGTTTACATCCAACTATCCATTTCTCATTCTGCTAGGGATGTGTCATGTTATTAAGTTGCTTACTTAAAATGAAGAAGGCCAAGACTGCCTTCTACTAAATCAGGGATTTCCAAACTTGGCAACTTTAAGACCTGTGGATTTCAGCTTTCAGAATTTCCTAGCCAGCCATGCCAATGGCTTGGAGTTGAAGTCCACAAGCCTTAAAGTTGCCAAGTTTGGAGCCCCCTGCACTAAAAGAAGAGAAAGAACATTGGGGTGAGACAGAAAAACATATTATTAACTTAGTTTAAGATAGGAGACTTGTGGACTTCAACTCCCAGAATTCCTCAGCCAGCAAAGCTCTGGGAGTTGAAGTCCACAAGTGTTATAGTTGCCAAGGTTGGAGACCCCTGGTTTAGATGCCTCCTCTATCACTATGAAAGTACCTTCTGCTTAACACCGCCTCTTAACACAGGAGAGGGGAAAGGGTAAAGTGTCCTAGCATAACCAATTCAATATCTGAACCCTGAGAAGGAAAGCCCTGATCAGATTAGAGATTCATGTCCTCTGAATTTGCAACCATGAGTCTGTTCTAGCCTGCAGCTTCTGTACCTATGCAAGTGGGTGGGTCAGGCTGCCAAAAGAACCTGTTCTCGATCTGCACACAGCTGATCTTAGCATCCCCCTGCAAGGTGTATCCTGGATCACACTGGAAGATGATGTTGTCTCCTGCCTCCTTGCTGTCTCCACTCCGGCTCCCATTCTGTGGGATCCCAGGGTCATTGCAAGAGGTGGCGGTCGACACTAAGAACAAAAAATAGTCTTTATTATTTATTTATTTATTTATTGGATTTGTATGCTGCCCCTCTCCGTGGACTTGGGGCGGCTCACAACATGTCAACAATAAAACAGTATACAAAATACAATTTGATCCAATTAATATATATAGTTAGTTTAAAACATTATAAAAGCTAAGCATCAAAAACCATTCATTCAATACGAACCAGCCTAGTAGGCATACAGTGGCTAGAGGCTGGGATCTAATGACCCCAAGGCTGGTGGCATAGATAAATTTTCAAGCTCTTACAAAAGGCAAGGGGGGTTGGGGCATGTTGTGATTCAGCCTGAGGCTCCTCAGGGACCGGCTGGAGCTCTGCCGGATCCATGCCCAGAGGAGGAGGACAGTGACCAGGAGGGGGAGGACCAGGCAGACGGGGGAGAGGAAAGTCAGGAGGAGGAGGAGGGAGAGCAGCCTGAGACCCCCGGGGGGGGCTCTCCCCAGCTAGTAGCCTGGATTCATTGGATGAAGACGCACAGGCTATAATAGACATGAGGCAGAGACGTGCAGCTCAAAGAAGGGGCCAATTAGAAAGATATTTCCATCCCTGAATTGGCAACAGCTGGGTTTGGGTGTGGTTCTCCTCAGCAGGGTTGAAAAGGCAGGCCCGCCCTTACAGTCTCGTGGAGAGTTATCAACTGGGAGTCCTGTGACCTTGCTTCGATTCTTGGCGTCTCTGATCTTGGCTTGTGGCCTAGAAGCCTGGAAGACTTGGGGGAGGCATGGGTTTTATTATCTCCAGAGTTGTTTTTGCCAGCAAGAATCCTGTTTTATTGCCTGGCCTTCGTGAAACCTCTGTGAAACTGCATCGTGTTCCTGTCTGTAAGAACAGTTTTTGTTACCTGTGTTTGCTTTCCATTATATAAACTGCCTTTGCTTTTTACCAGTGTGTCTGGCTACTCTTTTTGGTTGGTGTTGGCATCTGGGGGGACCCAGACAGAACAGGGCATCACGGATCTCTGGGGGGAGCTGATTCCAGAGGGCCGGGCCCCCCACAGAGAAGGCTCTTCCCCTAGGCCTGCTAAGTGACATTGTCTAGTTGACGGGACCTGGAGAAAGCCGACTCTGTGGGACCTAACTGGACCCTGGGATTCAGGTGGCAGAACACAGAGCACTCAGGACACAAAGAGCTGCTGCCTTAAAGCAAGGATGGCTTCAAAGAGAAACAAAGCAGAAATCAGCCTGTTTTTCATTGCTGAGCAGAACAAAGAAAGTGGTACAAAATCCACCTAATCCATCATGGAGGACAGCGCTGATGGTGTAACTGGTGGCATCTGACATGGTCTCATTTTCCTTTCTTCCACTACAGCATTTTGGTTGATGCCAGTAGCCATCATGAGTGTTCTTCAGGCATCAAAAAGAACACAGAAAGACAGATATAGATATTTGTAATCAACTTAATTTCATTGGAATGGCCAGATTAGGCCAGGTATGTAAAACATAGCTCCCCGCTACGTTTCTATCTTCCAAGTAAATTCCAAAGGAAAAAAATCAACAGGAGCTCCTTTCAATAAGGCTTTTCAGGAGCTGTGCTGTTCTAAGACTGTGTGATGGAGTCTTGCACTTGAGAAATTGTTGGAAAATTTCCCTAGAGAAATTTAGTGCAATTGTTCATCCAATCTTTTTGCCCAATCCTTCAGAAGTGCATGGTTTTCAGAAGGCCATGTGCATCCATCTGTAATTCAAAGTGGTTTGTGCATATTCCTTTATATTCTCTTTACTTCTATCCTGTGAGGTCACTCAGAAATTTGTTCCTCACCAAGCTAAAATTTCTTCTGACTTTGAAATACAGTGCTAGTTTCAGTTAATGAATCATATAAACTCCCTCCACTCCATTTTCAAACATTCTGTAGAAGTCTACTTTTTGCTGGCTGAATCAGCATTTTAAAAAAATGCAATCCTATTTACTTCAATAAGAAGCCACAGTCACATGCATCCACAAAGAGCTGAATATACTTTAGGATCAACAAAAACTTTTCTTTAGACAAGGTGTAAAGCAATGGGTGAACAGAAGGAAGAAATTAGGGCAAAATTAAGGCAGATTAGAGCTAGTAAAATCATCAAAAGGAGGTTGTGAATTAAATATACAGTGGTATCTCTACTTATGAACTTAATTTGTTCTGTGACCAAGTTCTTAAGTAGAAAAGTTTGTAAGAAGAAGCAATTTTTCCCATAGGAATCAATATAAAAGCAAATAATGTGTGCGATTGGGGAAACCACAAGGAGGGTGGAAGCCCTGTTTCCTTCCAGGAGATTCCTAGAGAGGCACCATATGATTATGATTATGATTATGATTATGATTATGATTATGATTATGATTATGATTATGATTATGGTTATGGTTATGGTTATGATTATGATTATGATTATGATTATGATTATTATTATTATTATTATTATTATTATTATTATTATTATTATTATTATATGAGAGGATAGCAGCTAAGTAGCTAAAACATATCAACCACTCATGAGAACTCCCTTTCATAGACCACTGATACCTAATGCATGTGCATTTTGTAACTGTTTTAGAATTATTTACTCCAGGGTTGAAACCTCGGAGATGAGCAAAGACTTTGCACATGCACAAATTTCCTTTGAGCTGCAGTGCGCACACATATGGAAGAATTGGACTAGGGTGCATGCTTAAACACGCATTGCTGATTTCAAACTTTTCTTTCTCCATCTGGAATAGGCTGTAGGGATTAACAAATCTGAGTCTGTTGCATGAAGATTAGATGTATGTATATTTCAGCACACTTTCCTCTTTGCTTATTACATCTAACCATCTGCTAATTTTACCTGGCTTTCGGCTATAACCCTATGTTGTCTACGCTGTCCAAAAAATTATAATGTGCACATTGTCTTTTCCCTCTTCACCACCCCTTGTGACTGAGAGGAATTTTGCTTTTAGCAGGGAAAGTAGGTCCAATTCTTTTTACAGATGTGTCAGGGTTTCTTGAATGCTGCCTGAAATGAACCTATTTTTTTTTCTTTTTAAAGCTCAGGAGTTTAAAATAAGTAGTTTTTAATACAAAAGTCTGATTTTTTTTAAAGCAATAAAACTATAGGAGCAATCACTACAATAGCAGTGAACAAAACATAGAGTCAGTTGGAACCAATTCAATTAAAGCTAGTGATGGAGAAGATGAGAAACCTTTTTGGGCAACCGATATGTCTAATTCTAGGATGTGCCAAATCTTTGCCAAAATGTGGATAGTGAAAATGGGTTACTCAGAAATTTGTTGCCAATAATTTGCTTCTTCGTTTGAAGGTAAATGCCCTTGGTTTTACTTTGATCTGGATTCTGACACAAAGGCAGCTGAAATAAATCAATGCATGCTTGCAGATTTTTTTCAGTATGCATAATTCAAAGATGAACAACAGATCACCAAAAGAAGCAAGCATTGCCTTTGTGCATGAACAAACAAGCCAGAATGATAGTGTCTAGTCCAGCATTTTTCAGCCTGGCAACTTAGTACCATGTGTCCAAGTATGTTGGATGGTGAGATCTAGGCACCTTAAAGTTGCTGAGGTTGAGAAATATGGGTTTACTCCTGTGATGGCAAACCTATGGCATGCGTGCAGTTATGCAGGCACACAAGCTGTTGTTCAGCTCAGCTCCATTGCACATGTTGCATGGACACCGCCTGCCAACTGATTTTCAGGATGTGGGGGTGAATGTGGGCGATGTGCATGTATGGTGTTGCGCATGCATGCACGCAGAAGCACGTGGCAGTGGGGGTGCAGGGCCCCCCAAGGCACATTTTTGGTTCCAGGAGACTGCAGAGAGGCGTCCTAGGCCCAAAATTGGGGGCAGGGGGCCACACGTGTGGAGGGTTGTGGGGGGAGTGTGTGAGGTCGTGTGCACACATGCAGGGGGTGCATTGCATTATGGGTGCCAGCACATGTGCACACTATTGCATGCATTCATTTTCAGCACATGGCAAGAGAAAGGTTAGCTATCACTGGTTTAGTACCTGGAAAATGAATCCTCACTCTAGGAAAAAAAGAAAGATCCTAAAGAATATCTAAATAATAGGTATTCTTAGGTGCCTGCACTTCAGTGCATTGGCTTTTTGTCTGTTGATTCTGACACTAACCCACTGTCTCAATCTCATTTCTTCCAAAACCCGGTGCCATTTGTTACTGCAGTCACTGCTCAAATATTTCTTTTATAATATTATCATCTATCCATCCATCCATCCATCCATCCATCCATCCATCCATCCATCCATCCATAACACTTAGCTCTATTTTGATTTTTCATCTAATTTCTAGAAAGAAACTTTTTTACTTATATGTTACCTAAGATAGGTAATGGGCAGGAAGAAGGTGAATCCTTCGAAGGAATTTAAAATGCTGATGGTTCTGGCTTGAGAATTGCAATGCAGCCTGTTCAGAAATGGCTTTTGAAAATTCAACTTGCAGGGTATTTCTTGGCTCTGGGCTTTCCCAGGATCTTCAGGTAGCGACAGTAACTAGTCAGACATTTGGTTAACCCCACTAGTTTTGTAGCTAGAAATCTTTCTGCCTTAGTTGGATGGCAACAATTCTGTATTTCCCCCCCCCCCCCCTTCTGTTAAATTGTGTCCAAATCTCCAAGACTGCCCTGCAATTTTCTTGGTGAGATTTTTCAGAAGTGGTTTTGCCATTGCCTCCTTTTTAGAGCTGAGAGAAAATGACTACCCCAAGGTCATCCAGCTGGTTTTGTGCCTAAGACAAAAGGCCACAGGCTCTGGCTTCTGGCCTGATGCTTTAACCACTATCCCAAACTGTCTCTCATAGATTGGTTCAATCCATTATAAGTAGGACGAGGAAGTTTGAAACCTTCCATTAATGCAAATGTGGCAGGGAAGGTGATTGTTTGCTAAGTTCACATCAAGGTATTGGTCGTAACCTTTAAAGCATTAGATGGCTTAAGGCATTAGGGACAACATATTTTATTGCAAACCCGCTGAAGTATTAAAATATGCAGAAATGATCCCTTAGAAGAGCCCTCTGGTGCAGAGACTTAGTTCTCTGGAAGGGTTTTCCAAAGTGTGGAATGGTCTAATCCTCCAGCTTTGGTTGCTCTCTTAATCTCTTGGTTTTATAAAAAAACACCATTTGGCCTTTCCAAATGTCAGTTTTGGTTTTAGTGTTCTTTTAATATTTAACATCAAATATGTTGATGCAGGATATTAAATAATGTTAAATATTAAGATTATTTAAATTCATTCCTGGTACAAATATTACAACATGCACCTGAACACAAGATCTCCAGCCATTCTATTCCACAATTATGTTCAATGTTCTTCAGGCAGCAAACAGGGATCATCCCACTTATGACTCTATGACTGTAACTTGTTGCTTGCATCCTTACTATTTATATTAATATATATCTGGCTCAACCATATATAGGGAACAGCTGTCTAAATGGTCCTTTGCAACCCTCCACTAAATCTCTGAGTGGAGAATGGATGGTTTCTCTAAACTTCTCCAGAAGGAGAAGAAACTCTTCATTAATTTCTCAAGGACTTTGTCTTGGGGATGGCCCTTTCACTAGAAAAGGTAGATTTAAATCTCCCTGAGTTTTAAGTGTGAGAAACAGGCAAGCTGCACACGATTGGAGAGAGGACAGCAAAGTGCAAAGCCAGATCAATCATACCTATTCACTTACCCTTTCATCACAAGTGCAAGGCTATATTCCTGTGATGGCGAACCTATGGCACGCGTGCCACAGGTGGCACACAGAGCCATATTGGAGGACACACAAAGCCTTGCCCTATGTCAGCTCCAGCGCACATGTGCATGCTAGCCAGCTGATTTTTGGCCTTGGGGAAAGCCATTTCATTCTCAGGAGGCTTCAGGGAAGTTTCCTGAAGCCTCTGGAGTGCAAAAAAGAGCACAATGGCTCTTCTGTTTTTCTGAACTTCCAGTTTGCCCATTTGGCTGTTTTTTCACCATCCCAGGCTTCAGTGAGGCCTGTGTACATGCACAGGGATGGGGAGGATTGTGCGCATGTGCAAGGACAATGTGGCAGGGAGTGCTCTGTTGGTGGAAGGGAATGGGTGTGGGCATATGCACACATGCTAACGTACACACACACCCTTTTGGCACAAGGACCGAAAAAGGTTCATCATCACTGCTATATTCCATCGGAAAGACTTTCTTTAAAATTCTCTTCTCCTTTTAAATCAACTTCTAGTGCAAATTCCTGTTCACCAAATTGTATAACTATTGAGATAAAAATTGCTGAGGAATTGGTATGTCATGAATGCTGAAATTAATACATTTGGGGATTATCTCTCATACAGTTTATCAGGTAGAATTTTAGAGAGCTGAAAACATCTATGACATTGAAACATCTAATCTCCTGACCCCCAAAGACCAGATGATACCTATGAAAGTTACCTGAAAATTGAATGGCAAAGCCCTGTTTGCTGGTGAAAAAGTCTGTGTTGAACTGAAGGACCACCAAGTTGAAGGTGCTGTGGATATCATTGGGCAAGGCAGAACCACTAACTTCTTTCAGGAGGATGCTCTTCTCCACTGGGCCATCCCAGATTCTCAAAACATCATGGAAGTCCTCTGTATGGAAAACTATGAAATGGAGCCTGTATTTGGGGTAGGGCAAAACAGGGCAGGGAAGAGAAAGAACAGCTACAGTTAAGACTAGATTTGTATTTTAGAACTGGGAAAGTTTAGAAAAAAAGGACTGAAAGAAAGTAACATTACAATGTACTTCAGGTAACAAACAGGGACCATCCCACTTATGACTGCTTGACTGCAACTTGTTGGTTGTATCTTTATGATTTCTATTCTATTATATTCTATTCTATTCCACTCCATTCAATCCCTATTCCCTATTCCCTATTCCTATTCCCTATTCTATTCTATTTTATTCTATTGTCTAGAAATGAGAAGCCAGGTAACATCTTTTATCTGATTAATACCTTTTATTCATAAGACAACTGTGTATAAATAGTCCTCAATGTACATAATTTGCTTAGTGTTCTGGTTTCTGGTAGAAATTCAGCAAGTACAAATAACTTTTATCAAACATATTATTTCATAAACAAAGAAACTCCATTTTATTCTCTTCCGGGTACACACACATTTCATACTGGCATATCTCTCCTGGCTCCGTTATCTTTCTTAATTGCATTCCTTACATTCCTTCTCCTGCTCTGCTAGACAAGATTTATTATGTAAAAGCATGATCACTAAAAAACAGCAGACGGACAGTTAATCACACAGAATACTTGGCTTACTTGGAGAGCGGCATAAAAATCAACATCTTTTTGTTCGGCAACATTGAAACTCCACCCTTCTTCTTCACTAGTCCCATGACGTGCCAATTACCTCACTTAATTATTTAACCCATTCATCTCCTTAATATCTTCTTCCAGACCTTTGCTCTCTACGTTTCTGAATTCTTCTGAATTTAGGATTAACCCAGCGTGAATCTGATTCTCCCTCACTAGATCCTGAACTCATAGCCCCATCCTGTGGCTGGCCTCCCACCTGTTCTACTACCTGTAACCCTGGCCCCCCCACTACTTCATAAACACTATCTGAATCTGAGTCCTCAATATCTTCATCATCCTCCAACTGATCAAGAGTATGTACAACACTTAGTGGCTGTTCAGAGTTACAATGGCATTGAAAAAAAAATGATTTAGAGCTGTGGTGGCACAGTGTTTGGAATGCAGTACTGCAGGCTACTTCTGCTGACTTCCAGCTGCCAGCATTTTGGCAGTTAGAGTGTCACCAGCTCAAGGTTGGCTCAGCCAAAATGAATTGCGGGTAGGATGGGACATAATAGAAGGAGGTATTAAAGAAACTCAAGGAATGAATACAGAAGAACAAGAAGTATTAAGGACTATGATAAAAGCTGCTCATGCAACTATAGTCTATGGATGGAAGGATAAAAGTAAATGGACACTAAAACGATGGAACGATTATATATTTGAACAAGTGCAAATGGAAATAATTCATATTATCTCACTGAACTGTTCATGGGATGAAAAACTGAAAGGATAAGAAAAAAATGGAAACTTTATTTTGCATGGGTGGAAAGGGATAAGGCCAATGAAGACATAAAGAAGAAATTGTCTAGAACTCTGACCTGGCTGGGACTATGAATAAGAAAGAACTGAAGGAAGGGAGGGGGAGAGTTAAGGGTGAAAAGTATGAAAATTAAAAATAAATAATTTTTTAAAAAATGTTGGCTCAGTCTAACATCCTTTCGAGATTATTAAAATGAGGACCCATAGTGTTGGGGGAAATAAGCTGATGCTGTAAAATACAATGAAGTGGTATGTAAGTCTAAGTGCTATTGCTATTTATAACTGTTTTTCACAGTTATATCCTTAATAACATCCCCATGGTCATCTGATTATTCAGTATTCAGACACTTGGCAACTTCATATATTTTTGATTGTGTCCCAGGGTCATGGGATCATGATGTATGAATTTCTGAAAAGCAAAATCAATGGGGGAAACAAGATTCACCTAACAACCATGTTACTAATTTAACAACTGCAGTGATTCATATAACATCTGTATCAAGAAAGGTCACAGAATGGGACAAAGCTCACCAACCAATTCTCTTGCATAGAAACAGAATTTTTGACTTATTACCACATGTAGAAACATAGAAACATAGAAGATTGATGGCAGAAAAAGACCTCACGGTCCATCTAGTCTGCCCTTATACTATTTCTTGCATTTTATCTTAGGATGGATCTATGTTTATCCCAGGCATGTTTAAATTCAGTCACTGTGGATTTACCAACCACGTCTGCTGGAAGTTTGTTCCAAGCATCTACTGCTCTTTCAGTAAAATAATATTTTCTCACATTACTTCTAATCTTTCCCCCAACTAACCTCAGATTGTGCTTGTGTTCACTTCCCTATTGAAAATATTTCTCTCCTGAACCTTATTTAACCCTTTAACATATTTAAATGTTTCAATCATGTTCCCCCTTTCCCTTCTGTCCTCCAGACAATACAGATTGAGTTCATTAAGTCTTTCCTGATAAGTTTTATGCTTAAGACCTTCCACCATTTTTGTAGCCCGTCTTTGGACCCGTTCAATTTTATCAATATCTTTTTGTAGATGAGGTTTCCAGAACTGAACACAGTATTCCAAATGTGGTCTCACCAGCACTCTATACAGCGGGATCACAATCTCCCTCTTCTTGCTTGTTATACCTTTAGCTATACAGCCAAGCATTCTACTTGCTTTCCCTATTGCCTGACTGCAATGTTCACCCATTTTGAGACTGTCAGAAATCACTACCCCTAAATCCTTCTCTTCTGAAGTTTTTGCTAGCACAGAACTGCCAATACAATACTCAGATTGAGTATTCCTTTTGCATTATTTTACATTTGGAAACATTAAACTGCAGTTTCCATTGCTTTGCCCACTTATCTAGTAAAGCTAAATCATTTGCCATATTACAGACGTCTCCAGGAATATCAACTCTATTATACACTTTAGAGTCATCGGCAAATAGGCAAACCTTCCCTACCAAACCTTCCCCTATGTCACTCACAAAGATATTAAAAAGAATAGGACCCAGAACAGACCCTTGTGGCATACTGCTTGTAACCAGGCTCTGCTGAGAATACTCGCCATTAACAACAACCCTCTGATATCTACGCTTAAGCCAACTGCAAATCCATTGAACTATCCAGGGATTAAGTCCAATCTTCACTAATTTATCTATCAGCTCTTTATGTGGAACCATATCAAAGGCTTTGCTGAAGTCCACATAGGCAATATCCATGGCACCACCTTCATCCAACACCTTTGTGACATAGTTAAAGAAATCAATGAGATTAGTCTGACATGATTTACCCTCAGTAAAGCCATGCTGGTTTGGGTCCAATAAGTTATTGGTTTTTAGGTGCTGATGTATCCTCTTTTTGAGTAGAGTCTCCATCATTTTAACTATAACTGATATCAAGCTAACTGGCCTGTAGTTACTAGCTTCTTCTCTACTGCCCTTCTTGTGGATAGGCACAGCACTGGCCATTCTCCAGTCATCAGGAACATCTCATGTTAAAAGGGATTGGTTAAACAAATCAGTCAGGGGGGCAGCAATCATATATCTGAGTTCTAAGAACTCTGGGGTGGATGCCATCAGGACTCATTGCCTTATTTGTCTTTAATCATTCAAGTTCTTCTAAGACATCGGCATCTGAGATCACTGGAGCTGAATCCCTACAGCTATAAGCAATGCTATATCCACCCATAGTATTATATTCTAAGCTGCCTTCTGAGAAAACTGAACAGAAGTAGCTATTCAAATGGTCAGCGACCTCCTTATCCCCATCAATGTATGTATTATCTCCAGTACTAAGCTTTGTGATGCTGCAGTTTTTCTTCTTCCCATCATTAAAAAGGTTTTATCCCCCTTCTTCAAAGATTTGGCAATTTCTTCCTCTTTTGAGGCTTTAGCAGCATATATTATCTGTTTCACCTCCTTCTGTCTCATTTTATATACCTCTCTGTCAGCTATACTTCCAGACTCTTTATATCTCCTATAGGCAGACTTTTTTTCATTGACTATAGCACTTACATCATTGCTAAACCATAGCGGTTTCTTCTTCCTTTTACCTTTAGTTATTTGCCTTACATACAGTCCAGTGGCTTTTGAGATGGCCTTCTTTAATACAGTCCACTGGGTACTTTCTCCTGCCATTTTATCCCTGCCCTTTAATTCATTATTTAAATATTCCCCCATTTTATTGAAATTTGTTTTTCTGAAATCCAATACTTTGGTTGTAGTATAGGATTGCTCATAGTTTTTACATCAAACCAGAAACAGGTGGTCACTGCAACCTAAGTTTTCTCCCAGCTTAACCTCTGAAACCCAGTTCCTATTCGTAAAAACTAAACATAGAATATTCTCCCCTCTAGTTGGTGTCTTAACCAGCTGTGCCGGAGCTGCTCCTGTAAGGGCCTCTTACTTTTGCATGTAAGGGCACTAGGGATATTCCAGTCAACATCAGGCATGTTGAAATCATCCATAATCACAATATCTCCCTTTACTGCCATTTGGGTAATTTCATCCACCATCTTGTTGTCATAATCCTCAGATTGCCCTGGAGGCCTATAGATCACCCCAAATCTAATGACAGAACCCTCTTTAATTTGCATGCAAACCCAGAGTCTCCAGCTCTTTACATGTATTTTGAATTAGTGTTGCTTTTAGACTTTCCTTAACATAAATACCTACTCCACCTCCCCTTCTCTCTACTCTATCCTTCCCATACAATGCATATCCTGGTATGGATATTTCCCAGTCACTGAAGTCCTTAAACCATGTCTCAGTTATGGCAAAGAGATCCAAATTATCTCTAGATATTATGACCATTAACTCACAGAGCTTGTTGCTCAAGCTTTGAGGATTTGTGCACATTACCCGAAGAACATTATTATCATTATTTGTTTGTCCCTTATCCTCAACAACTACATCTATTTCATTTACAGCTCTCTTTTCATAAATTTCAACAAACAGATTTATCCTCGTTGTCCGGGGACAAAAGCCATCCACACCCGTTACATCTCTGTCCCCTTTACCTAGTTTAAATGCCTGTCCAAAAAAGTTCTGAACTCCTCACCAAGCACCTGGGTACCTCTGTATGATGGATGCAAACCATCCCTCTTAAACAACTCCCTATTAGACCACCTACTAACATCATGACTAACATATCCAAAACCTTCAGCATTACACCAGTGCCTTAACCACTCATTAAATTCTGCAATACAAGTTGTTTTATCCTGCTGACCACAAACCCTCTGAGAAAGTCACTGAATCAGTTATTCTGCCCAGATCCACACTAAGACATTGGTAATCTCTTTAGTCGATTAACATTTCTCTGGGACAAATCATTTGTGCCAAAATGCACCACCACATCAACATTATTATCTTTACTTACAGCCTTCACAATATTTGTAATCCACCCCCTGTCTCTGCTGGCAGTGGCCCCGGGAGACATTTCATCACCCTCACCACATCCTTACTCTGTCCCAAATCAACACCTCTAACAGTTGAGTCACCCACAAGAAAATGCATCATCTTTTTATTTCCACTAACTGCTCCTGATGGTTTGGTAACATTATTCACCTCTCTTACAACAACTTCCCTTTGGAACATCCCCTCATCCTCTACCAGGGGGGGCTCACTAATGTTCACAACAACCTCACTATTTAAATCTGCAAGAACATTATACAAATTAGATAAAGAGTGGCCAAAATTGCTGTGTCTGTGCTCCACTGCACGTAATCTTCCTGAACCAACAGTTGTCCACACAGCCCTTCTCCTCGAGGAGCGCTGAAGAAGTGGAGGCTGCACAAATGGCTCCATTACAGCACGTGGCTGAGACAATCTTTCTACTTCTGACTGCAGGGTACAAACTAGGGACTGAAACCTAGAGATCTCACCATATAAACTAGATGTCCTTATGCAAAGAGGGCAGCATCCCAAGCTCCACAGATACTATGGAACACAACAGCCAAACAAGTGTTACACTGCACCAAGCCAGACATCTTAACAATTTATTGAAAAACAAGTACTTACCAAGAAAATCAACAACCCCTGTAATTAAAATTTAAAAATTTTACACAGCTGTAAAACAAGTATAACACTGAACTAAATCAGTAATTTTGAAGTATAATAGAATCACAGTCCCAAGGACATGTGGTGGCAATGCCCGAAAGCCCGTGATTTTTGGAATCAGATAAAACAATGGCTGGAAGAAATATTAATATTGAAAATAGTGCTAAAATTCAAACTTTTCATTGAATATTACTATAGATAAATATGTGAAGGAAACAATATACTTCATAATTGGCAACTTTCAGTCTTGAAAGACTGAAGATTGTCAATGGTAACCGTGCTCTGTAAAGAGTTCCTAGAACAGCATCTAGTGTGGCTAAAAAGGCCAATCTGTGAGTGGCAATCCCTTCTGCTGATCCATTCTGTCCCCTGCCTGGCCCCTGGATTTTGCTGGTTTTGGGACTGACAAGTGTCTCCTCGAAATGGAGAAGGCCATGTTGTGTCTTTAGCTCCCAAGCTGAACAATCAGGTCAAGGTTTCCCAGCTGATAATGTCCATTCCCAAGGCCTTTAAATCCTTCTTACAGATATCCTTATATCGTAGCTGTGGTCTACCTCTGGGGCATCTTACCTGCACTAGTTCACTATACAAGAGATCTTTCGGAATCTGCCCATCATCCATTCTCACAACGTGGCCAAGCCAGTGAACATGTTGTTTCAATAGTGTATATACTGTATGTTAGAAATTCTAGCATGTTTCAAGACTGTGCTATTTGGAACTTTGTCATGCCAGGTGATGCCAAGGATACTTCAGAGACAGCGCACATGGAAGGTATTCAACTTTCTCTCTTGCCATGCAGACATGAGCACACATGAGCACACATACAAGTGTGCTCAGGACACAGCTCTTTGTATGTTCTGTCAACTTCTTATTAAGCCATACTCTCTTTCTGAGTCTACAAAATGTGGTGGCTGCTTTACCAATATATTTATTCAGTATCTAGAGAGAGTGTGTCAATAAAATAAATATTAAAAAGAGGAAAATTTTGACTGAATGTTAAGTGAGGAATTCTAATAGGGGAAAAATTGACAAAGAAAACAATCTCTAAGGAGGTGGTGAATTTCTTTTCATTGGATTCGTTGAAGAAGAGACTAGATAGACAACAATTATGGATGTTTTAAAAATTAGTTCGCTAAGCTGTGAGTGAAGTTTACCTAAGTAGCTTCCCCAATTCTAAGATTTTGAAATTCCTCCCCACAATTTGAGAAAACTGCAGTTTAACATGAGAGATTGAGGGCTCAAGTTACAAATCTAGCCCCTTCCATGTCACTCTGCAATTTCTCTTCAGTTTCTATGTGGTCGTTTCATGAGATTAGATTTGTAGAAAAGAGATCTAATACACGATCGCTTGGAGGAAATGAAACATGAAAATAGCATCATTTAGAGATGCAGGGAAATCATAGACTTGTTATGAAGGGGAGGAAATAACTGAGCGGGTGGAAGCAAATTCATTTCAGATAAATTCTCAGCAAAAAGATGCTTTTAGGTATTGAGGGAATGAAAAGAAGGAGATATTTTTTAGAAGTTCTCTCTACCTGTGTCTATTTTCTTTTTCTTATCATTGGTCCCCCTCACCCAGCTTATGGTAGACAGTGGCAGCAGCATGAAGCTTTTAATATTTTAATTCCATCTTCATGATAATAGGTATGATGGTGATGCATTATAAATGTTGGAGAACTGCATGGTTATTAATTGACTTGGGTTTTAGGGAGGTCTGCCCCTCTGGCTTTTTATTTAATACGCCTGTTACATTTATATTAACATAAACATTTGTACTGAAGAGGCAATAAAAGCTTGATAGACTGTACTGTAAGAAGAATGAGAAATGAGTTAAAAGAACGAGTTAAAAGACCGAAACAATGTATTTTTTTAAAAAAGCATCGAAGCTGCTGGTTTGTCACTTAGTATTCCTTGAAATTTCACAAAATGTGTTCTGCTGAAGAAAATTGCAATTGTTCCATAGATCATTTGCAGCCCTCCCCCAATTAAGTAACCACAGTTAAGTTGAATAAGGATGACTGGATAGTTGCTGTTGTTTTTTTCTTCTTTGGAGAAGAAGCTGCAGAAGGCAGAATGATGACATGTATAATTAGCAATCAGCCATCGTTTTCATTCCTTCAACCAACTTTATTTACTTCTGATTTGTGAAGCTCAAAACGTAGCTGTCCTGCTGAACGAAGTCATGAATCAACATCTGTTTTGAAAATATGAACATGTGACTGCATGTCTTTCTGAGGTGAGGGATAGACAGTATTGGATTGCTAGCCGGTACGTGCACACACAGATTTGTGTTGCTGGTGTGCGCACAGCTCTGAACCAGGAAGAACCCACCGCTGGGGTGAGGTGGGGGAATGATATTTCATATTGTTGCAATGTAAACTCTGCAGCTTTCATATGGGCACTGTCATGTTGCACATATGTATATAAGGGAAAGAGTGTGTACCAGAACATCACAATGCACACCTCATCATTCTGACCAAATCTCTGACGTTAGAGAAGGAAGATGGAATGGCTTTGAGGGCAGGAGGAAGAGCATCTGCCAACATACTGGTCAGATAAAGAGCAGGAATGTAATGTGACTAAACACACCAGACAACTTCTTCCCAATCATGGAGGGAAGGAAGTACATTCAGACTTGCAAAATTATTGCTATAGCTTTACCATAAAAGTAGTATCGACCTACATGACATTGGCTTCCTAATTTCTTGTATCTGATAGAATTCAGTGGATGCCTCTTGCTAAATTTGGCAGATAATTCAAGAGAGGAACCAGCACATTTGTTCTGTCTAGCAAGATTTTTTTCCCTTCAAATTGCACCCTTGAAAGCTGTCATGCTGATATTACACAGTTCAGGCTAGAATGACACTGTTTGGGTTGGATGTTCTCTTCTAAACTCTTCAAAAAGGGCTTTGCATCTCTCTGGCAGCAATCAATATTCTAAATGCATCTGAAGCTGTGCAGGTACGAATGTGATTAATACCCGAGAGCAGCGAAGCCACTATGAGAGGGTTAGAACTTCTTTCTATTTTTCCATTCTCTATTGCTACGATGCACTAAATCCAATCTGTCTCCAAGTATTACATTTGACCAATTAAAACGAGCACATCTACCCTGATTAATCCACAAATCTTATTTTTTTAAATGTATGGTTGATTAATTTGCTGATTATGAAGCTTGAGCCCTACTTTTTATTCTCCTATTGATGCCAAATAGTAAACACTACAGTATGCAAAGCAAGAGAAATCATGCAAATGCGATCAATTTGCATAATTCAAACCGGTTGTAGAAACTCAGCTATTCCTGCCAAGAGTTGGGGTTATTTTGGCACAGGCATTTTCATGCATCTATTTCTTTACTCTTAATTGCAGAGTAGAAATGGCCCCATGTTGAAACACCTGTGCCCTTTTCACTGATTCATTGATTCAAAACCCCAGTTACAAGATGAGTGCTGGATGTTGTAGGTGATCTAATCTGTTCTAGTCTTTCAACTTACCCTATTGTGCAGCCAGCCTCTGCTTCAATTGTCCAGACACAGTTGAGATTGTGATCATAGGGCGTTGGAAACCCTGGAGACAGGATCCTTCCTGAAGATTCACCTCGAATGCTGCCTCCACACTCCGCTGAAAGAAGCCACAAAAACAAGTCAGCAAGTGAACTCTTTTGCTTCTTCCTTTGGAAAAGACTTTGGGTAACAGTCTATCTTCCATACTAACCTACGGAGAGGGGCGGCATACAAATCTAATAATAATAATAATAATAATAATAATAATAATAATAATAATAATAACAACAACAACAACAACAACAACAACAACCACTACCTACTCAGGCCTCGTGCTCTAGAAAGGATACTCCAGCTTTGCATACAGTGTTTTTAGGAACTCTTTCCAGAGCATGATACCATAGCCCAGGGGTCCCCAAGCTTGGCAAATTTGTTACTTGTAGGCATCAGCTCCTAGAATTCTCCAGAGCTGAGGAAGCATCTTGAATGAGAAGCAAAATATCTTCAAAAAAATCCCAGAAAGTCCAGTTGCCTCTTGAAAATCCACTTTGGGGACAACCGTGACCTGGATGACTGAGGATCTCCATAGACATTTAGCTACACCTATTCCATTATTTCCCAGCCTCAGCCATTTTTAAGATGTGTGTACTTTAACCCCAAGAATATCCCAGCTATTATTCTGAGTGTTGAAGCTCCACACATCTTGGAATAGCTTAGGTTGGGAAACACTGACTTATGCAGACAGCCAAGTAACAGAAGTTTTAAATTCCACTCCAAAGGCAAAATACTGAAAGCAGTGCTAGAAACCAAGAAGTGGCTAGATAATTCTCAAAGCTCATTCATTGCCAAACAGTGAGAACATGACATGGCGACAAAAGGAAGGCTTGATTTCTGCCCTCAATGTGTACTAAAAAGAGAGAGACTGCATCTTGTATTGATTGACTCATTAGCCTGAAGGTTATTGGGAAAACAATAGTATGAATACTGGAAAGAAATGCACATTTGGACAGGTGAAAAAGATCAATAGATAATCTTCTGCAGTAATCCTGCCATTGATCCTGATCTATTTGTAAAAGTGGTACTCTGTGCCTCTAACTCATCCCAAGCAGCCTTCAGATTAGATCTGTATTTGTCAGGCGCCAAGAACCACATGTGGTTCCTTTATTGTTGTTCTCCTGCAAACAATTACTTGAAATAACTATAGATATATTTTGTGAATTGCCAACTTTGATCTCTTCCTGTGAAACAAACCTTCTAAGCTTCGCTGCCTCTTTGTCATCTGAGAAAAAAGCTCCTCCTTCCTGCAAATCTGAACTTACATTCCAATGACGTCTCACCTATGCATTCAATTATTTTAACAATTTTATCACATTAAAATGTCAGTTTAGTATTTCAATGATTTTCCTGAAGATTCCAAAACACTATGGGTGGCTTTGGGACATAAAATTACACCTCTTAATCAACTGGTTTGCCATTCTCTTAGCAGCTATGCCAAATGTCTGGGGAGTGACAGACTACCACACAAGAGGGAAGAGTCATACCTACGCAGGTGGGGAGAGGCTGGTCCCAGGATCTTCGCTCTCCAGTCAGGCAAGTAAGCACACGGCTTCCGCGTAATGTGTAGCCGGGATCACAACTGAAAGAGACGGAGCTCCCTGCAAAATGTCCCTCGTCATGGACTTTGTAGCCAAATTGTGGGATGCCAGGGTTCTCACATTTGATTAAATCAAAACCTGAAATCAGGGATAAAGGTTAGAAATAAATAATAATAATAATAATAATAATAATAATAATAATAATAATAATAATAATATATTAGATTTGTATGCCGCCCCTCTCTCGGGGCGGCTCACAACAACATAAACCGTGTACAAATCCAATTTTTTAAAATACGATTTAAAACCCTTATAGTAAAATAATCACACAATCCAATCAAACCATACACCAACCTTGACAATTGGTGGGTGTGTTAATTTCCTCATGCCTGGCGGCAAAGATGAGTTTTTAATGACTTACAAAAGGCGAGGAGTGTGGGGGCAGTCCTAATCTCTGTGGGGGGAATTGGTTCCAGAGGGCCAGGGCTGCCACAGAGAAGGCTTTTCTCCTGGGTCCCGCCAGACGACATTGTTTAATCGATGGGACCTGGAGAAGGCCAGCTCTGTGGGACCTAATCAGCCGCTGGGATTCGTGCAGAAGAAGGTGGTCTCGGGAGTATTCTGTTCCGATGCCATGCACGGCTTTACAGGTCATAACCAACACTTTGAATTGTGACTGGAAATTGATCAGCAGCCAGTGCAGGCTGCAGAGTGTTGATGAGACATGGGCATATCTGGGGAGGCCCATGATTGCTCTTGTGGCCGCATTCTGAATGATCTGAAGTTTCCGAATACTCTTCAAAGGTAGCCCCATGTAGAGAGCATTGCAGTAGTTGAACCTCGAGGTGATGAGGGCATGAGTGAAATCTCAGTCTTGTCTCAGCTGTTGTGTTAGCAAAATATCAATGGCTGATGAAACTCTTAGAAACTTCCAGGATGTAGTCTGAAATAAAGGCATCAGAGAACATGCAACCTTGCATTCTTTCTCAGGTGCCAGACCCAAGAGAAAACATCCAAAGGAAAAGACCCAAGGAAGTGGAGGCATTTAAAAAGCCAGAGAAAAAGGTTGCAAAATAGCAAGGAATAGGCTCCTTTTCAAAACAGGCTTAGTATTTGCTGATTCTGAACCCAATGGAGTAATCTGATGGATTGGTTGGGAACAGATGTATTGAAGGCTCTTTCTTGTGTATCTTATTTCAGTGGAGGTAGTGATCTGTATTTTTTTTTCAAAAGAGGGATTAATAACCTGATATGAGTAGGACACAGATATAGAAAGATGGGGAAGTGTGTGAAGGTGGACCCGATGATATTTACACTTACACCTTGTAAAGAAAAATGTGATCCTACATGAAGCAAGTATTAAATAGTTTCCTTTTGAGTGTTTAGATATAAAAGAATAAAATATCATTAAAAAATTTGGCATTAGCTCCCCCCCCAAAAAAATACCAAAAAGCCTCCTCCCTCCCCACATTACTATGACAAACGAGGCAAGCAGGTCAAGAAGTGAAGCAGAGGCTGAGAACTTCCATCTAGACACCCTTACTTGGCAAACTAATTTTCCTTAAATGTTTGGTTCCAAATACAGCTTCTCTATAGGAGCAGTACAGAGATTCTAACACCGTTTGGACACTTTTTCTCCAGCTACAGGGTTGGTAGCCTCCATACTTACTAGAAAACTGCAACTCAAAACCTTGATTCGTGCCATTTCCATCTGTGATGAATTCAAGCCACATCGAACTGGAAGTGCTGTTGACATTCAGACCCAACATCTCTGCATGGCTGAAGGAGCCCAGAAGGCGAGCTGAGTTATTGTTGCCATCATAAATCTTGGAAAAGAGGAGAAAACAAAAATGAAGATGAATTCCTTTGTCTCTGCCCATCTGCTGATCCTGCACCCCTTGTTTCTACAAAGTCAACAGTTTTGTTCATTTGGTTTATCTGGCGATGGGAGGGACATTCCTCATTGTCCCATGTCTTTGGCCTGAGCACTGTGACATGAAAACAGTGTTGGCTTTTCTTTTGAAGAAGGAGGGCATGTTGCATTGGCAGCCATTAGGGTGTGAAAAGTATCAAAATGCCTTTGTCAAGTGCAAAGTACTAGGGCCACCCATTAGATTGCAGTATAGACAAGTTATTTAACAGATTCACTTGAATCTGTTCAAGTGAAGTTCAACACTAAATTGGTGCCAGATAAGGGTCAACAGAATTCAGGAGGAGTTGGAACTGGTCGCTTGTGGATTCTAAATTGGTGGTGCATTTAGGTAACTTTGTTTCCAGCTATGCCTGCTCTTTTCCTACAGCCTTGCATTCAAAATATCTGTACAGTATTCCTGAAATGTTTCAGTACAAAATGGTCTCTCAAAATATGGAGTTGTTTCTTTGGATCATTGTGAAACTTCCAACAGCTTTGTTTTGAGCTCAAAATTCCAATGTCCTAAAAAAGCTCTCTTGTTCTCAAAATGAGCATGTTACCCTTAAATTTAAAATATTCTACATACCCGCAGTAGCCACCCATTTAGATTTCCCAGAATGTATCAGAGAGGTATGATTGGCAGTATAAAGCTGGCAGATGACTAAATCAATTCAGGTTTTGGAGAAGCAAATCACAGTTGGCACTATCCTCCCCTCTAGTATCTCAATCAATCAATCAATCAATCAATCAATCAATCAATCAATCAATAAAATAACATCTCTATTCAGTAAACAAAATCCAGCCAATTATTTGGATTAAACTATTATATCACTGTTGATTTGTATACTATCTCAATTAATCTACACTTCTTTATGGTCTAAGACAAAATATAGTAACAACATAGCATACAATTATAATAACTATACATTTTTTTAAAAAAAATAGAGAGAAAATCCTAATGCATTTTGCAACTATCAACTCGAAAATCTCAGATCGGAATGAAATAATTTTATGGATTGCCACCACAATGTTCTCTTTTGCGGGTTAAAGGTTTCTGAAAGGTTAAAAAAAGATGACCTCTTTTAAAAGCATGTCTTTTAGCTTCATTATTTATATGTATTTTTGTTTAAATGACATAAAAAGTGTTAGATTTATGATTAATTTGTGCTTTATTTTATTATTTTATCCAGTTTTCTGAACTCAAGGCATTTTAGAATAATATGAAGGAATATACAACATAGAATTCCCCTGTAACGTCTTCACACAACCCGGTTCTTATTTACTTCTTATTTGGGTGCTGTTCTTATATTCAAACCTGCAAGACAAATATAGAACATCCTTGGAAGCAGGTTCAAGTCTGATCCTAATTTTCATCTGAAAACTGATAATTTTGAACAATCCAACCCAGATTATCTTTTTTGGTATTCATAAACAAAACAAGCATTCCATTAATTAAACACTATCTGATTTTATTTGGGCCTGATGCCTTTGCTGCATTTGAAATTGTTAATAATTCTATACTACAAAACTATTAAGGTTTGTTGCAAAAATCAAAACCAGAAGCACACACAGCTAACTGATTCAGCTAGAGTTATTAACTTCTTTATAAACATAGCAACAGATGAATTTACAATACCATTAGCAGAATTCTTCAAGTAAACCCAAGTAGGAGAGTTAGTTTCATTTCAGCAAAGAGTACAGAGAGGAGAGTAGACCTGAAGCCAGGCCCAGCCTTAAGTTTAGGTTTCCAGTTTTGATTTTCTGCACAGACTCAAAAGTGTTTAACTCCTATTGGTTGACTTAGCTGCTATGCTTATTCATTGGCTGACCTTGTTACTATTAGCTCTCCCAGTTCATGAATATCTTAACAAAAACCTATACTATGATAACTACGGTAAATGTATTTTAATAAATCAAGAGGCTAGAAATTTTTAAATATTACATTAATACTGTGCCTTTTTAATATGTGATTAATTCAACTTTTTTTTTTGCCTGTTGATTGAACAGTTAAGAAGACGTATTTGATGGGATGAGTTTCTATTTTTGTATGTTATGGTGCTATTATGGTTTGTTATTAATAAGGTTGCAAATATTTTATTTTATTTATTATTTTATTTATTGATTTTGTCCATTGCACAATGAGAGTTGTATTGGGTATACATATAGTAAATATATAATGAAGGTTATAGAGGATATAACCATATATCTAAGAAAGAATAGAAGAGAAGAAATAGGAATAAAATATATCAGTGAAAGAATAGAATAAATATAGGAAAGAAGAATGGTATAGGAGAGCAATAGGACAGGGGACGGAAGGCACACTAGTGCACTTATGCACACTCCTTACTGACCTCTTAGGAATCTGGATAGGTCAACCGTGGATAGTCTAAGGGTAAAGTGTTGGGAGTTTGGGGATGACACTACAGAGTCCAGCAATGAGTTCCACGCTTCGACAACTGAAGTCGTATTTTTTACAGTCAAGTTTGGAGCAGTTAATATTAAGTTTAAATCTGTTGTGAGCTCTTGTGTTGTTGTGGTTGAAGCTGAAGTAGTTGCCGAAAGGCAGGACATTGCAGCATATAATTTTGTGGGCGTCTTAGTTCTAAGCTTTCTAGACCCAGGGTTGAAAGTCTAGTCTCGTAGAGTATTCTGTTTCGAGTGGAGGAGTGAAGGGCTCTTCTTGTGAAGTATCTTTGAACATTTTCAAGGGTATTAATGTCTGAGATGCAATATGGGTTCCAAACAGATGAGCTGTATTCGAGGATGGGTCTGGCGAAAGTTTTGTAAGTTCTGGTGAGCAATGAGAGATTGCTAAAGCAGAAGCTACGTAGGATTAGTTTTACAACTCTTGAAGTCTTCTTGGCTATGTTGTTACAGTGGGCTTCGGCACTTAAGTCTTTTGTTATTAATATACTGAGGTCTTTAACCAAGTGGGGGTTATCTGTGATAATTTGATTATTCAGTTCGTATTTGGAGTTCAGATTCAGATAAGGTATGGGGAAAAATAAATAAAGGATTAACGATATTTATGTAAGGATCAATTTGGAATCTAGTGATGAAGTGTGAGCATCAACTAATAATATTATATGGCACTAGTGGAAACAGCCTAGCATACCTATAATGAAAAACTGAAAAAATATATGCACAAATTATATGTAGGAATTTTACATTTTATGTAAAAATTTGTGTGTGTAGGGAATCATTGATCAATATAATTCTGTATAGTTAAAATTTTAATTCATTGTTTAAAACTTGAGATGTAGTATATATAAAATATGCATATGTCACATGTCCCACCCCCCTTTCTGTTTTATCCCCCTATGGCATATTTTTATTCAGCTTTCTATCTGGTTTTGTTTTCTTCTTATTTATCTAGAACAGATTAAGATGCATGTGCTGTGTGTGAAGGTTCGTTCTCTGAGCTTGTGAGCTGGTTTCCGAAGGTTTCATTGCCAGGGTAGGTAACATCTTTAGCGGAGTTTAGGGGAGTTTATTTCCCTAAGATGTTATCTACCCTGATAATGAAACATTCAGAAACCAATCCACAAGCTTAGGGAACAAACTTTTCCCCTCATCCTACACCCAAGCTACAGATATTCACCACTGGACTGCATGTGGACACACTTTGAAAAAGAAATCAAAACCGTTGACCTCAATGTTAAACTCACTATCATTCAATCCATGAAAAGTTTAATCATTTGGGAACAGAAATAGCCTTTTTCTATTTTCGGATGTCCTAGATACTAAGGAAGCTCGATCTCCATGGAGGAAGTCTATAAGTCATAGGGAAGAAGTTCCTATTCCAGAGAACTCTGCTTCTAGCGTCCAGAGAATCTTCAAAACAGTCCTTCTCCTGATCCAAACACAACTAGTCCTCTGCTTACAATAATACATTTAGTGACTCTTCACAGTTACAATGGCATTGCAAAACAGCAACTTACAGCCACTCCTTGCACATATGATTGATGCAGCATCTCCATGGTTACAAAATCAAATTTGGGTGTAGGGAACCAACATGTATTTACAATAATAACAGTGTTTTGGGGTCATGTGATCGCTATTGAGGACCTTCCCATTAGCTTCCAACAAGCAAAGTCAAGAGTGGTAAGCTGGATTTGCCTAATGATTGCCTGATTCACCTGACAACGACAATGATCCACATTAACAACCACGGCAACAAGGATATAAACCTGAGTGTGACTAACTTAAAAAAGCACCTTGCTTAAAAAAAATAAAAATTCTGATTTCAGTTGTGGTTGTTAAGTTGGGTAGCCATATAGTTCTTTCCCAGGACTGGCAGACTCTGAAAATAGCCAAATCCTGTCAGAGTCATTTAAAGCTTTGAAGATCTATTCTATTCAAAGACCCTTCCCAATGGTGTAATGTGGGACGCCATAACTCTAAGTCTAGAGCTGTGATGGAAAACCTATGGCACGCGTGCCAGAAGTGGCATTCCGAGCCCTTCCTGTCGGCACCCAGCTGGTCTTTGGTGAGAGTGCCACAAAAAGGTCATTTTGAGACATTTTAGGCCATTTATCCAGCCTGAAAACAGCCTGGAAACCAACCCCAAAATGGCCTAAAACAGCCTGAAAAACAGCCCAAAATGGGCTGTTTTCTGCGCTGTTTTGGGGGCATTTTTGGCTTGAAAAATAGCCAGAAAATGGCATAAAATGGCCAAATAGGTTCACCATCACTGGCCTAGAAGTCAAACAATGTAATATAGCAACTGGTCACAATCTGATATAACAGACCAGGGGCACAATGCCTCAATATGTGATTAGAAGTTCTGGAAGCAGTTAGGAATCTAGGAACATTCCCAAATGACAGATCTTCCTTTTCTGGGAAAGTACAACCTCATGCAAAAGAGACTTTCCCAATATATTTTCAAGAAAAAAAGCCCCCAAGAAGTCTAAGGGGCAGGGGAAAGAGATGGCTCTTTCAGTTTATAGAATAGGAGAGAAACTCAAAGCCTATGAAACCTTCCCTCCCACTCCCAACTTCAGTAGCCCTTTTCTGCCAAAAAGGAGTGGTGCAATTTTCCATTGCTTTTTTATGGATAGAGATGCAAACTGATAGGGATCGCAAATTTGGTCTGGGATTGATCAGCTTTGAAATGCATTAGTTTTTATTTTCTCATTATGCCTTTTGCTTAACTATTCTCTAAATCTCATTTTAATCCGCCGCACAGTCGTTACCTTGAGGACATCTCCAGCTTCCAAGCTGAATGCCCTGGCTTTAAGCTGAATTCCTTTTCCTGGCTGTGTCTGGATGGAATAGATACATTCATGGTGGTGGTTGTAGTTTAAGGGATAATTTGGAGATAAGAGAACGCCTTGAGTGCCGGTTACAGAGGAACCACATTCCGCTATAGAGAAAGAGGCAGAAGGATGGACTGTTAACAGATGGGGATATACGAGTGATATAAAAAGCAATACTGTCTGGGTAAATACTGATGTGCGCCTGTTGGGTTTTCCTTCTTACACATGGAATTTTACCTAAACTAGTAGCGCTAGACTGAAAACTAAACATTGGATTACAAAAATAAAGAGCCATCCTGTAAGTCATTCAAGACTCATGCTTTGCATTTGGACACCATAATATAGTCTCTACTACTGCTTCTGAATTGCCACATTTTCCTGCTCTATTACCAAACTGGTCAAACAAAGATGGTGTTCTCCTACACAATTACTGTATTTTTGGAAGTATAAGATGCACCTTTCCCCCTGCTAAAAAAGGGTGAAAATTTGGGTGCATCTTATACTCCAAATGTAGCTTTTTCGAAGTGATTTTTTTTCAGCCCCAACAAGATGTTAATGATCTTCCTGGATTGCTATTCCCTCCAAAAAAGGCTTTTTCAGCCTAACAAGGTACTCATGATCTTCCCAGCAGGATTTTTTTTCCCATCCCTAAGACTTTGCAGGCTTCTTTTCATTTCTTCCAAAGATGAGGGATTTTTCCAGCCCTAACCAGGGGATAAAATAATGTGCTGATGTTGACCAGACTAAGGACACTAGCCAGATGAATACCAGGTAGGTAGATCCCCCCCCCCCCCATTTTCTCCCCTCCTCCAAACTAAGGTGCATCTTATACTCCTGTGTGTCTTATACTCCAAAAAAAATATGATATATTATAAGCCACCTAAAGTCATTGCTATATGAGATGGGCAGCATGTAGGTTTACCATCTAAGAAAATATATCCCTGTACCCTTAACTAATCCTATTGTTTTATCTTAGTTTTGCACCTTTTAACTATGCAATGGAGTTGAACACAGCTACAACTTCTCAAAGTTGTTGGTTCCTTCCATGATACCTTAAAGCAGAAGATAACCCAACCATACTGCCAATTCCCAGACAATGAAGCCAAGTTGATACATGACAGAAGAAAGAAGGACATCTAGTGTCAGGAAGCAGCATTTAAAACATCAAGTGCAACATCTTGATGAGGGCAAGTATTGAAATAAAAGCAATCCGAATGGAGCAAAACTTCCAGCCATAGCATAACCCACAGCTGTCAGGGGCACTTTTGTAGCTTCCAGAGCACTCCTGCCTCACTGCAATATTTTTTTCCTCATTCTTTTATGGCTGGAAAGAACATAATTTGTCTGAAAAATATTGCTAATTTAATAATCTGAAAATAATTAATTAAAAATCCTCCCTCCGCAGGGGTGTCCACAGCGTTATTGGAGGAGAGAGTACATAGATGAGAGAGAGTGATAGATATAAGGAGGAGAACCTGTGGCTTAGAGGGTAAAAACACTGTCTAGCAAGGCAAGCAGCCCAGGTTTGAATCCTAGAAGGGAATGGCTAGCTGATGAGAGCAATAGCTCGATAGGGCAACTGCTGTAACCCAGAGGTGGAGCTCTTGCCTCACAATCAGGAGGTTGTGAATTCGATCCTAGGTAGAGGCAGATGTAGGGTCTCCTGCTTGGGAAGTGGGGTTGGAGTAGATGACCTGCCAAGGTCCCTTCCAATTCTGTTAAAAGGGATGGAATTTTGTCAAAAAAGCAATGGGTTTTTTACTTTTATGATCACTCCCCTCTTGTATCTGCCTCATATATGCCAATTATAGCTCATACTCATGAAAAAGTTGCACTGTTCCCTGTAACAGCAAGCAGCAGCTCCCCCAAATTTTAAGTCTAGTCTATTCACCAAAGAAATGTTGATTACAAGAACTTGGCTTCCAGATGTTAGAAGAATCTCTATTGCTTGATCTTCTGTGTCTTGTGCTTTTCTGCAGCACACCACACTTCTGCAGTTAAAAATGTATGTCCTAGTATACCCAGGAACCATTTGGAGATGGATATTTTGGTTTCAATCTCATATTTTTTTCTAAATTAAATCTTATTTTCTGCTGACACCGTTTGGAGTCACAAACAGCCTAATCGCGTTGTGGGCTTGTTTAAGAGAAAGATGCACATGTATTATTTATTAGATGTACTTTTGTACTCAGACTGGTAAACATATTGTTCTCTCTTTCTATGTTCCCAACAGCAAGCACCTCAGGTGATCGGTAGAAGATGAGTGGCCTAGGATCACTCAGCTGATTCTGTCCTTTATGAAGGATTATCACAATGTATCTCTCAGCACTATATGAGAACTTAGTTTTTCTGCTTTCTTCAACAAACCATAGTTATAATGTACCATGCCTCAATGCACTATGTCAATTCCGTTTTTATGTGACCTAAACATAAAACATTATTTGGAATCTGAGATTACTCTACAGATTTGCACCTTGTTCACGCCCCTTTCTTCCTTTCTTAACATTATCCATGGCATAGGGAATTCCCTGTCAACTTGAATAATCAGTGTTAGCAAAAATTAAGATTTGCAGACCAGATTTAATAAATTTCCCAACTATTAATTTAAATCTCCACCACTGTGATTACCAAAAATTAATAACTGGGTGCTTGTTAAATCTAATTCGTAAATCTCAATTTGTGATAATGGAGTTAAATAAAAAGTGATGGAATTTTGTTTGTGAAAATGTAATGTTGCTTTTACTCTATGACTTGAGTACTTGGTTTTGATTATTTTTCATCTCTCTAAGGTCAAACGACTATCAAACACATGGACAGTGCAAAATATATAATAAGACCAGCAGTTCAGGGCTCCTGGTCTTGTTTATTCACTCAGCATTTTCCATCTCCTAATGCAGTGATGGCAAACCTATGGCACAGGTGTCACAGGTGGCACATGGAGCCATATCTGCTGCCACAGGGGGATGGGGGAGGGCGTTTTTACTCTCCCCTGGCTCCAGGGAAGCCTTTGGAGCCTGGGGAGGGTGAAACACGGCCTACTGGGCCCACCAGAATTTGGGAAACAGGCTGTTTCCAGTCTCCAGAGGGCCGCCAAGGGGGTGGGTGAAACTGTTTTTGCCCTCCCCGGGCATTGAATTATGGGTGTGGGCACTCGGCATGTGCGATAGCGTATGCTCACGCTCTTTCAGCACCTGAGAGGAAAAAAGATTTGCCATCACTGTCCTAATGCTTCCTATAGAGCAAAAACAAGAAAGGCTAAAGAGCTTGCCCAGGGTATGGTCTAGACTGCCCAAGCAAAATTAAAGCACATGACCACCTACCAACACACCTTGGCAGTGGCGAACTCCACACACGCCGTCTACCACCCAGGCAAGTAATGCTGGAGACACCTTCCAGTCGGTACCCAGGGAAGCAGGAGAAAGTCAAGGTGTCCCCTACACCAAACTGAAGACCTTTGCGGATGCTGTAGATTGGCACTTCAGGCTCATCACAAGGTTCTAAGTCATATTCTGATGGATAGAGAAACACAAGCAACCATTGGGGCATTACCTCCAAAATAGAAAAGTTACACTTTTAAATGCAATTCATAGAAATGAAAATTTCTCTATCTCTTTTCCTCTTTGACATTAATAGCTTTCCATCTCCCCCTTTCTGCTACCACCCTCCACATCTTTAAACTGGGCCATAGTATTTTGGATTTGGATTCACTTATGTTTTTAATTTATATAGTTTTATTTTACTATGAATGTAAGCTATCCAAGATTACTATAAGGTAAGATGGGCACCCTATAAATTAAATAGAGGGACGATAGATAGATAGATAGATAGATAGATAGATAGATAGATAGATAGATAGATAGATAGATAGATAGATTATAGATAGATGGTAGATAGATGGTAGATAGATGGTAGATAGATAGATATATTAGGATAGATAGATAGATAGATAGATAGATAGATAGATAGATAGATAGATGATGATAAGATAGATATTGATATAGATACAAAGACAGGCGAGAGAGAGAGAGAGAGATGCAAAGTTGCAAACTACAGTATTTCGTGACCATACAATATTGATCTTTTATGCATGTGACAATCTGCCTTGAGAAGGTTTTATTATTCACCATTTTTATTTCAGGTGGTGATGGAAAGGAACAGGTTGTGAACCAATATGATGAAAGAAAACATGCTTTTCAATCTTCATTCCAAGGAGAAGAGAAAGTTGTGGTGCACCTGCACTTCTTTCATGCCAAAGTAACCAGGTAGAGGGCCCTTTTTAATGTCTACTTCTCCTGCCCACCTGCAGTTTGCCTCACCTCCCAAACTTTAATTTTCACTCAGAAAAGGTGGCCCCATGGATTTTCCTCCTATCTGTGCCCAAAAAGGATGGACACCGACTCTTGAGAAATTGTTGGAGCCTTCGAAGGAAGCATCCCTCCTATGGCTCTTCCTACCAATTTGGTGGGAAAATTTGAAAAAAAACCATTTGGATCCTTAGACCAAAAATTATCCTGCAACAGACAATGCCTTGGAGGCAGGAGAAACTATTTTGCATTTCGCAAAGAGGAAAGGGAAAAACCTCAGCTAGCCTATTTCTCTTGCACTACTGAGAAGCAACTCTGCAGATTTCTGTGTGAAGCCTTTCCCTACTTGAAAACACAAAGGTTAAATGTGAATCTTTCTATGTGCACAAAGTAGGTACTCTCTTAGTGAGCAATTCTTCTTCTGCCTCTCCTTTAACTCTGCTAACATTGCTGACACTTGGCTTTGCTAGAAATAAAACTATGCCTTTGCGGTGATAATTCCTCCATATTAATGTGGCAATGCAGATCCCACTGGGAAAATGTCTCCTCTATTTTTAGCCAGAAGTAAATTTTAGCTGAGTTACAGCAAATTACCAGTCCCTCTCTCTCTCCCTCTCCCCCCCCCCTGTGTGTGTGTGTGTGTGTGTCTGTGTGTGGACAGTGTTATTTTTTAATGCACTTTAAAAAAAAAAGTATCTTCTGGTCCTGGAATCAGTTTTTAACATCTAGTTATTTTATCACCACTGGTTCATGATATATGGCAATCACAATCACAAAACTGGCAAACAATGCAAACGGCTGCAATGGAAACCAGACCATTACAGACATGTTGAGGATGGTAGAGCTGCAATTGCTTATTGTATGCTACCAACCAAGATAGAAAGGGAAAATAGTAATATATGCCCTAGATTGGAACCAATTGTTACCCATTCTTTAAAAAAAAAGAATTTAAAACTGCCCATCCCGGAGAAACCAATCAACATGGAAACAATCTTTTTCCATAGCTTCCCTAATTTTTTATTTCTTAGATCTGCCATTAGATCTTCTGCTGTATATGTCACAATATATTTTGAAATGCTAATGTTGTTGTTAAAATTAAAATGAAGTTGGAATGTTGCAGCAGAAGGCACAGCCTTCAGGGCCATATTTATTTCTTTAAAAGACTTATGAGAATACTTTGCTGATGGGGAGAATAGAGTCAAAAATCAACTGAGAGTTGAGAGCAAGGATCCTTATGGATTAGACAGGATCCTAGAATAATCTCATTATTCTGCCTTCTGGTAATTTGCTGCTTTCTGACTAAACTCACTGTGATAGCCATGTGGTCAAAAAGTCAATTCTACCCACTGTTTAAAACGTCTGCCTTAGTTTTTAAGTGTAAAGGGTTTTGCTCCAGCACATGGCTTACAGTCACAGAATGGCTGTAAGAAGAGCAGGCCCAACATTTATTTTATTTATCATTCATTTATTATTTGAATTTATAGTCCGTCCTTCTCCAATGGACTAAGTAAACCATAAACCATTTAAGATTGTCATAAACCAAGGAAGGTCACAAGATATCTCCGGGACCGCCTTCTGCCGCACGAATCCCAGCGACCAGTTAGGTCCCACAGAGTTGGCCTTCTCCGGGTCCCGTCGACTAAACAATGTCATTTGGCGGGACCCAGGGGAAGAGCCTTCTCTGTGGCGGCCCTGACCCTCTGGAACCAGCTTCCCCCAGAGATCAGAATTGCCCCCACCCCCCTTGCCTTTCGTAAGCTCCTTAAAACCCACCTCTGTCGTCAGGCATGGGGGAATTGAAATATTCCTTTCCCCCTAGGTCTGTACAATTTATGCATGGTATGTTTGTGTGTATGTTTGGTTTTTAATAAGTTTTTTTTTAATTATTTTAAATATTAGATTTGTTCATATGCTGTTTTATTATTGTTGTTAGCCGCCCCGAGTCTAAGGAGAGGGGCGGCATACAAATCTAATAAATAAATAAAAATAAATCAATTGCCCAAGCAGTCAAGGACTGGCCAGTGTTTTTTATCTAAATGATAAAAGTAAGTGTTGAGTATCTAGAACCGTGATGGGCAACCTATGGCATGGGTGCCACAGGTGGCAAGCGGAACCATATATGAGGACACACAAGGCTTTGCCCTATGTCAGCTCTAGCACAGATATGTGCATTGGCCAGTTGGTTTTTTTGCTTTGGGAAAGCCATTTTCTCCAGGCTTCAGAAAAGTTTCCAAAGTCTGTGGATGGTGAAAAACAGTCCAACCAGCCTACTGGAAGTCTGGAGACTCCAGTGAGGCCTGCATGTATGCACAGGGGGGCTGCCCATGGGGGTTGTGTGTGCATGTGTGTGGGGGGACAGCATTCCATTATTGATGTGGGTACATGTGCGTACACTACTACACGTGCATGCACCTTTTAGCACCTAAACGAAAAAAGGTTCACCATCACTGATATCGAACATATCTTTCTGAGATATCCATTTCTTGTCTCCAATGCATGGAGGCTCATAACATCTCTTGATGAAGAAAGAAGACCTATCAAGGATATTTACTTACTTCCTAAGTATCAGCCCTTACCTGAAAAAGTGACATTGAAGCCTTCATAAGAAATGGAGAAATCTGAGATGAAGCGGATTTGAGCAGAGAAATTCCCAAAGAGGCCAGCACTAAAAGGAGCAGGCAGGTGGGATCCCGTGAGCTGTTTCAGTGGTTGACTGAAGCTGCCATTTTCAGTGATGAACAGGTAGTCATGACCACTCTCCAAGTGGAAAGTATGGAAAGTGAAGAAAACACCTAGAGGTAAATACAGTGCAAGTAATATGCTACTTCAAAGATACCTGAATGTTGTTGAGAACTGAATCATGATTAATCAGAAATCAGAAATCACAGAACTACCAAATCCCATGAAACACAAAATCAAAGTCCCATAACATTCTTTATTGGAAGAAAAAAAAAAGCTTTACAACATGAATGAATGAATGAATAAATGAATGAATGAATGAATGAATGAATGAATGAATGAATGAATGAATACTTCAGACATTGTGCAAAACATCAACAAAGCATGTTAAGACTGGAAAATTCAGGATCGCAATAATTTTAATACAAGGGACATAGAGAAGTCTGTTTAAAACATTAATGCAATAACGGTGGAAAGAATGGAAAGGGTCTAGATTTGATCAGAATAACAGTTGCATAATATGTCTCTGATGCTTCTCCTTGTATTATATCCAATTTAGGGATTTTTCAAACAATCTTCTGGATTTGGAAACCACAAAAAACTAGTAACATAGTTTTAAAAACAAATGGAACAGAACACAATAAACCTGAACTAGTCATTCATGAACTCTACAGTTTCAATTATGGTGTGCTTTCTTTCCACCCCTATGGGAATTGCAGAGAACGGAACATGATTCCAACTCTATCAAAGTTTTATCAACTAGCAGTGGGACCATTAACTTGAGAGAAAGAAAATGAGTAGAAATCTTTAACCCAGAAAATTGAGTCAGGCTCAGAGAACTTAGGGGATCTTATTTTGCTATAAATATGATATCGGAAAACTGCTTAGCTTTGTCTGGAAGTTCCCATTGTGAGATTATCTGGTGGATGAAATGCCCTCTGATGGTGCTGTAACTTGCACATTAAGGGAATGGTCATCAATATTAATTTCCTTTTCTTGAATCTTTGGGGATACTTCAGAACCTTAATTTTAATTATCTTTGTTGGACTCTATTGGACCTATTCCAGACACAGTATGTGAAGATCTAGCACTGTGGGGAAGGCTGTAATGCTGAGAAAGGTGAAAGGAAAGAGAAGAATACAACAGGAACAAAGTGGATAGTTATGCTAGCCATGAGTGCATTATTGGAAGAGCTGAAGGATCAGGTTAGGGGCAGATAGGTGGGGTACCTTAAAGTTAACAATCTCTTTGTGGTACTTAATCATTAATCAATCAAGACCTCTAAAATCTATTCCTGGTTTGTTAATTCTCGGGATGCCAGTCATTTCCAGCTGGATGCTCCATCACTGGAGGGTTTTAAGAACAGATTAGACAGCCATTTATCTGGAAAGTATAGGGCAGTGATGACAAACCTTTTTTTGTGCGGATGCCTAAAGGATGCAAACATGAGCAATAACACGCAGCACACGTGTGCCCACACCCATAATGTAACGGCCTCACCACATGCATGCACACACAATCGCCCTCACTGCCCCCTTGCATCTGCACGCACTGAAGCCTCCAGACTTCCAATAGGCCCTTTGGACCGTTTTTTTGCTCTCTCCAGGCTTCAAAAAAGCTTCCTGAAGCCTTGGGACAGTGAAAAACAGCCTAACTGGCCTACCAGAAGTTCCAATTGGCCAGTTGGGTCTGTTTTTCACCATCCAGAGGCTCCAGAGGCTTTCCTGAATCCTGGGGAAGGGGAAAATGGCCTCCCCCCTTCACACATGCCATAGATTCGCCATCATGGACATAGGGTCTCCTGCTTGGGCAGGAAGTTGGATTAGAAGACATCCAAGCCCCCCACCAACCCTATTATTCCATATTCTATGTTCTGTGTCCTTCTTTCAGCTTTAATATTTCTTGAATATTGAATTGTACATCCCTTGTAAGATTTTGTTTAATTATTTCAATTCATATCACTCTAGTTATTTCATCTGCTTTGTGAAATTTCCTGTCTTGTAAATGCTAAAAATTATCACTAAGATTCTTCTCAGTTGCTGAGGAGCAAACTTTCAGAGAGAAAGTTTACAACTTATTCTGAGTCGTAACTGGGTGTGTAATATTGCCATGGTAAATTTGAAATTATTATAGAAACATACTGGATAGGAATTTATTTGGTCATGGTATTAGCTGTTTTTTATTTCCTCTCCAAAATGAGGACATCTGGCATTACAAACATATCCCTCAATCCCTAGCTGAACCTCATCCTTGTCTTCTATTTTTAGTCAAAATGGAACTAGAAATGCTTACACTCGGTTTTCAAGCTATTGCATTTTTAACAAATATACTGGGATTGTTTTTAGTGAAGCACTTTAAGGGGGGGGGAAAGACCATTATTTTTGAAGTGTAATGATACAACTCAGTATAACTTATAGAAATTCACTTGAACACATATAAAACAAAAACAGAAAATACAGAAATCTTGTGAGCAATCATTTAAAAACAGCAAAATAAATAATTAAGTAAAAAGATAATTGCTTCATTACTGTTGACATCTTAACATAGCCAGCTTGACATGTTCCATTGAGTGACTGATCTAGATATCCAGAAAGCTTCTACGTATTTATCAATTTATGTTTTGTTTTATTTTACTGGCCACAATCACAAGTACTTTCCCAAAGGCCTTGTATGGTAGGAGCTGATTGGATTTCAAGAGGATGAGTTCCATTATACTAGTGCAGAGGTCTTAAAACTTGGCAACTTGTGGACTTCAACTCCCAGAATTCTCCAGCCATAGCTGGCTGAATAATTCTGGGAGTTGAAGCCCAGAAGTCTTAAAGTTGCCAAGTTTGGGGACCCCATACTAGTGCTACAACATAGAAATTATGTTCAAGGGCATTCATTATCGAGGGGCAAAAGTGGGGATGATAACCACAGAGTCCCTAGGGAGTTGGGCAGCATATAAATTTAGTTAATAAATAAATAATAAAATAAATAAATGATCCCTAATTGGCTAAAATCTCAGTGAAGGAGAAAAAAATATTCACTGGGGGCAGATGATGACTAAGTCTCAGGGACAGTGAAGAGTTATCAAAACTTTTTCTACCACACTGTGGGCGTGGCTTATGCATGTCTTTCAACATCTTTCAGTGCAAATTGGGTGCTCTGGGGTGGAGCTCCATTGCATTCTCCCCTGTCTGGGCAGTAGCCCACCCCTGTTTGTAGAGATAATATATTGATTTACAAGGGGATTTTTCAACTTTTGGCACACCCCTTCTTCATGATTCCAAAGAAGCCAATCTTCCTCAACACAAGGAAAGGATTATATTATATCTCCCCACCTTTATCTTGCCTGCTGACTCCGCATCTTGCTTTCAGGCAAGTATGTTGAAAATATGTCTCTCATAGATAGCCTAGAAGTAGACTCTTAATGTACAGGCTAGGGCAACAGCTCACTTGGTATGTATGTACAACGGTATAGTTTAGTCTAGGTATTTTTATCATTATTATAATTGATTAACTAGTTTAACAGGGTTTTACTGTTTAATATTTGACTTTTTATTGTATTATTTTATTGTTGTAAGCTGTCTTGAGTCCTATGGGATTGGGCGGCATATAAGTCAGATAGATAGATAAAAAGCAATCATACAACCCAAGCAAACCATACATAAACCATAATAGCTGAGGGGTATATCAATTTCCCTCATGCCTGGCGACATAGGTGGGTTTTCAGGAACTTACGAAAGGCAAGGAGGATAGGGGAAGTCCTGATCTCTGGGGGGAGTTGATTCCAGAGGGCCGGGGCCGCCACAGAGAAGGCTCTTCCCCTGGGTCCCGCCAGACGGCATTGCTTAGTCGATGAGACCTGGGGTCCCTAATCGGTCACTGGGATTCGTGTGGCAGAAGGCGGTCCCGAAGGTATTCTGGTCCGAAGCCATGTAGGGCTTTATAGGTCATACCTAACACTTTGAATTGTGACCAGAAATTGATCGGCAGCCAGTGCAGGCTGTAGAGTGTCGACAAGACATGGGCATATCTAGGGAAGCCCATGATAGATAGATAGATAGATAGATAGATAGATAGATAGATAGATAGATAGATAGATAGATAGATAGATAGGCAGGCAGGCAGGCAGGCAGGCAGGCAGGCAGGCAGGCAGGCAGGCAGGCAGGCAGGCAGGCAGGCAGGCAGGCAGGCAGGCAGGCAGGCAGGCAGGCAGACACTTGTATACTCTGTACTATACACAAGTATGTGTCTCATAATAGTTGTTGGTTTTGGGGTCTTAGAATGATGCGTAATTAAATGGAGATAATTTTACCCCCATTCAAGATTCTCATTCCATACTCTCTGAATATAGGCAGCCTGCTTTACAGCCTTATTTCCACTTAAGTTGATGCAATTTTCAGGAGGAGTATTAGAGTCATGGGTAGAGTTTACCCAGGAGTGAAGAACTATAGTATTTCAACTGGAGACCATTGGCCCATTTAGCTTCGAGCTCTGTCTTCAAATAGCAACTGCTAACTCCTTATTAAGAGCTGATCAGTGCCTAGGGACTACCATGAAGGGAGGCTGCTACCTGCAAACAGCTATATATCAGAAACAAAGCCAAGAGCCTCAAGGCTTTGATAACACAAGATTTAACAGACTAGAAAGTTAATTCTAAGGGATAAGAGCAAAAGAAATGGACATGCTCAGATTTATCTGGGTAAGAAATAGAGCTTTTCATTAGTGTTGGGTGAACCCAAGGAAGTTCGGGTGAGTTCGCCGAACCCAAACCTTTGCTCGTAGCAAGCCACTGCGGCGTCCTTTTCGGTAAAAATAAACAAGGAGGTGGGGAATTCCCCACCTCCTTTTGCTTCCTTTTATTTTTACAGAAAAAGATGCCGCAGCGGTGCTGCAAGCAAAAGGAGGTGGGAAATCCCACAATGGGATTTCCTACGCTCCTTCCGGGCGGCGGCGTTTCATGGTGTTTGGCCGAACCCGAATCCGAACCTGAACTTTACCTGAACTTTTAAAAAAGTTCAGGTTTTGGTTTAGGTTCGGCATGCTGAACACTGCAAAGTTTGGCACAAACCCGAACTTTGCAGGTTCGGTTCGCCCAACACTACTTTTCATTTTCAAAGGAGGCGATGGCTCCTTTTATTCAGGGAGAATAGGAGACACTGATGTTCCTGATGGGTAAATGAGTCTCTTTCTTGTCTTCTAGAGCATCAATTCTCAACCCAAACAAGTTGAAGTTGTGTGGATTTCAGCTTCCATAATTTCCCATCCAGCATGTCACTCATCAATTATGGGAGTTAAAGTCCACACATCTTGAGATTGCTCAGGTTGAGAATCATTGATCTAGAGATTGTGAGACATCGAGTAGGCTGTACAAACTAAGGAAAAACATCAGATTGGAAAAAGCAGATAATGCTTCAGGAAACAGACTTCAATATATATTTTATTGTTGTTGTCAATATACAGATTTCAATTTTAAGAGAAGTGGAGTTATGATCATGGGAAGCTTTAAAATAATGGAAGGATGATCTGTGTGTGTGTGTGTGTGTGTGTGTGTGTCTGTGTGACTACTGTGCACACTTGCACAAAATCTTTCCCTCTAAAATAATTAGTCTAAGCCTCAAGTAGCTAAAGTAGACAAAAAGATGGAAAAGTCCAAATAGAACTGTTATGCAAAATGTCTCAAAGATGCTTTATCAAGAGGCACATGGACTTTCTGGTTTTTCTTCGAAGATGTTTCACTTCTGTTCCAAGAAGCTTCTGAAGAACTGAAGAAGCTTCTTGGATGAGAAGTGAAACGTCTTCCAAGAAAAACCAGAAAGTCCCGGTGCCTCATGAAAAAGTACCTTTGGGATACCCTAGATCAGTGATAGTGAATCTTTTTTTCCCCAACTGCTGAAAGTTCGTGCACATGCCCACACTCATAATTCAATGTCTCCCCAAGCACCCCATGCCCCTGCACATGTGACACACCTGTGCTGTCCCACCCCACGCATTTGTGCACGCAACCCCTTGCCCTGTTTTAGGCCTAGTAGGCTTCCCTGAAGTCTTAGGAAGGTGGAAATGGCCTGCATGAGCCCTGTACTTACCTGGCATCCAAAGCAGGATGCATGGAGACTCCTGGGAGGGGAGGGTCAGCCAAAAATCAGCTGACTGGCATGCACATGCACACTGGAGCTGAGCTAGAGCAATGGCTCGCATTCCCACAGATATGGCTCCATGTGCCAGCTGTGGCACATGTGCCATAGGTTCTCCATTATTGTCCTAGATCAGTGAGAGCAAACCTTTTTTCCCTTGGGTGCCGAAAGAGCATGTGTGCATGCTATTGCGCATGCACGAGTGCCCACACCCATAATTCAATGCCTGGGGAGGGTGAAAACAGTTCCCCCACCCTCTGGAGGCTGGAAACAGCCTGTTTCCTTACTTCTGGTGGGCCTAGTAAACTTGTGGTTCACCCTCCCCAGGCTCCCCAGGCTTCCCTGGAGCTGTGGGAGAGTAAAAATGTCCTCCCCCATCCCCCCAGGCTCTCTGGAAGCCAACCCCCCCCCCCCCCAGCCTCTGTGTGAACAAAAAATCAGCTGAGTGGCACACACATGCACATTGGAGTTGAGCTAGGGCAACAGCTCATGTGCCAGCAGATATGGCTCCGTGTGCCACCTGTGGCACCCGTGCCATAAATTCACCATCACTGCCCTAGATTGAAACAAATTGGCAGCCACTCATTTTAAAAAAATAATTAAAACTATCCATTCTACAGAAAACCAATATAGAAACAATATGTTGCTGCAGTTTATTTTTAAATTTCCTAAATTTTATTTCTTAAATCTGGCAATAGGTCCCTCTGATTTATATGACAAAATATATATTTTAAAATGTTAATGTTGGTGTGAGGCAAGACAAGAATATGTTGAAGGTTAGTAGAGTCCTGGTGGATTAGACAGAAGAGCCAGGAATAATCTCATTAATGTGCCTTCTGGTAATATGCTGCTTTCTGACTAAACCCACATGATAGCCATCTGGTCAAAATGATGGGAATTTGGACTGGGGGATCTCAAGATTCCTATTTTCCCAGCATAATGGGGGGGGGGGGAATGTGCCTGGGAGAAGTAGTAAACATGGTGCTAAAAGGTATTGTACATTCCTGATAGCTGTCCAGGGTCCTGAAATCATTGTGTGTGGTGATGCTTTGCATGAACTCTGCCTTGGAAGGGCCTAGAGCCTTTAATTAGTGATTGCTGGATCGGAGACTGGGCCTGCCCTGTTGGTTTGTTTCTGTCTTTATTGTCATCTTCAGATTGCTGCCAGATTCTTCCATGGAAGCACATCACAGACCACCCATATGCATTGCCATAATGCATTCTGATCCCATAAGGCTTGTGCCAGAGAGATCCTAGCATTTGCAAAATAAACTATTTATAAAACTGGTGCTGTGCAAGCATGTTGCCCTGCATGGCTTACAAATACTACTCACAAAGGGTGGCCAAAAGCCACACTATGATCTGAGCGAAAAAAAGGCATCATTTGAATAACATTTTAGGGGGAGAGAATCAAGCTCTATGTGGTATATGCCAAGTATTGCAGTAGGATAATGAGAAGTTTCTCATCAGAAGAGAGATTTCAGGGCTGAGTGGATTAATGAAGAGTAGATTGCTCTGCTCTGTGGGATACCCTGCACAGCATGTAACTCTTTAGTAATGTGTTGCGCTTCTCAACAATAGGTTTATCTACCTTAATACAATTGGCAACACAGAACTGATTGATAATAGTTCCCATTGTCTGGATTCCTAGTAGACTAGAGGAATTGAGCTATTGAAGGATTTTCTAAATTAATGTACAATTTGTGCCCATCCTTACTAAATCCCTCTTTTTTTCTCTCAGCTTAATTTCTTCAAATTCCACTTTATGAAAGAACAGAGAAATAGGAAACGAAGAGGAGAGAACTTCAGACAATTTGATGAGTGGTATGGGGAAGAGAGAGAAGAGGATTTAAGAAAATTTGAATGGAAGGAATTGTAAAGAGTGCTGGGAGACAGGAAGAAAAAAGAAGCAGTTCCATACATATAATAATAAAAAAACTATCTGACTATAAGATACCCAACTTTTTCAAGCTATAGGTAACATATTATGGCTTCTACAGTTGCCTATTAATAAGAAAATGAAGGCAATGTTTAATTACTGGTGAGCCTGATGAACCTCAAAGCAGATGACTATTGACATATTTTGTGCATCTTGGGGGTTCCAAGGGTATTTCAAACATTTACCTTAGAAATAGAGGAGGCTGTTAGTACATGGTACATACTGTTATTTGGGATTGCCAAGTCTGCTAAACTGCCTATTGTAGTTAATATATTTACAGTTGTAATATCACTTTAAGGACTTTGGCTGGTTAGCCATAAAAGGGCGCCAGTACTCTCTCCTGACGATGATGCTGTATTGCTCATTCACCTTTTGCCTTTACCTTGGGGGGAGAGTGTATTTTTGCTTCGTGCTTGCTATGTGCGGTTTGTTGATTATTTCTGTTTTCTGCTTGTAGATATGTATATATGTAAATAATACATTCAGCATACTAAGTCTGTGTCATTACTGGCTGTATCACACATCCACACACTTCCTTAATCTCTGCTCAGCGTATGTCCAAGGTCTCGTAGCCTAGCTGCACCGAGACATACCAACATTGATTATGGGCCCAGTGGCAGAGTAACTGTAGTTTGTTAATGTGTGGTTTTCCTTAGCCAGCATTGTATCACAGTTAATATTTTTGCTCTAGTAGTATTATTGAGAAGATAGCAAAAGCTTTCTCCATTGCTCAGTTGGATGGAAGCAAGTACAACACATGGGCTGATAAATGCACTATATTGTTGCAATGCGAGGGACTATGGGATATTGTTGCTGAACCCCCCAATTTGGATGACTTGGATCCTGATGTGGAGGAGGATGCCAAGAAAATAAAAGACTTTAACCAGGACAATTTGAAAGCTCGCAGTTTAATTGGTCTTACGCTTGCAGACCAGCAATTAATTCACATTCGTGGTGAGAGCTCAGTTGGGACATTTTGCAAAAGAAATATGTGCGGGACACTGTTGGAGCACATATACAATTGTCCAAAGATGAACTTACTTTGACTGAGATTACTGGGCGTTTGCTGGAAGAAGCGAATCTTCGCAGAGACCGTTTGCAGTTTAAAGAAGAAAAACCTCAGCAGAAAAAGACTTCGGTAGCTAAAAACAGTTCTGTTAGAACTTGCTACATTTGTAAACAAAAAGGACATATTGCAAAGTTTTGTGGACATAAAGAGCCGGGTGATACCTCTGTGGCTATCAGGAATGTAAAACAAACCAGGAATGTTAAGAGTGGTTTGTGGGTTGTTGATAGTGGGTCAAGGCATTGTTTAGTCAATGATGTTTTGAGAAGCTGAATGCCAGTAGGGAAAGTATTTGTTTAGCTAATGGCTGGAAAGTTAATGCTTCTGGGGAGGGGGATGCTCACTGTTTATTTCTTTAAAAAACAGTATTCTCTTTATATATTCCTCAGGCAAGGTATAATCTTCTGTCTGTGAATGTATTAACCAAGATGGGTTATACTGTATTATTTAAAAATGATCATTGCATTGAGAAAGAGGGATGTAAAATTATTGCTGAGTTGAAAGATGGTTTATATGTAATTAATGTAGAGAAACAAGCAAAAACAAATGCCATGTTTAGCAATGTAAAAAACCTCATGATAATTGTATTCATCTTATGCACATAAAAACGGGGCATTTGAACTTTCAATTGGTGAAAAAAACAATTGAAACTTAAACCATGTTCTAGATATGTAGATTGTAACATTTGCCACCAAGAGAAAAGCAAGGTTACCCCTGCAAATCATTATGAAGGTTTTAAAACTAAAGCTATCTTAGAACTAGTGTTTATTGATGTAATAGGTCCATTGAGAACAACTAGTTATGATGGTTCACGGTTTATTCTGAGCATTGTGGATCATTATTCCAGGTTTGGCTTTGTGTATGCAGTGAAGACGAAGGGGGATACTTATAGGCTGTTTAGTGACTGGCTGAAATTTGTGGAAAGAAAAATGAATAAGAAGGTTGTTAGTGTGTTGTCTGATAATGGAACAGAATTTACAAACAAGAGGTTTGTTGATTTGCTGAAGGATTGTGGTATAGAACACAGGCTGTCTGCGCCTTATAGGCCACAGCATAATGCATTTGTTGAGAGAAGAGGCCAAATGCTACAGGCCATAATGAGAACCATGATTAGGGATTCTGGTTTGTCAGGACAGGTGTGGTCTGAGGCATTGCTATGTACAAATGTGGTCTTGAACAATGTTGTTCACTCAGCTACTGGAGAGATACCATTTACTAGGTGGTATGGTAAGAAGCCTGACTTGAGCTATCTTCATGTATTTGGAGCACCAGCATGGGTGCATATTCTATCTCAAGTTAGAAGAAAAGGGCAACATAGAGCAAGGTTGTTGAATTTTGTTGGTTACCACAATAACCATAGATCTTTAAAGTTCTGGGATAAGAACACTGGTGTATGCAGGTACAGTGCAAGTGCCAAGTTTCTAGAACAGTCTGGATGGAATAAGGTAGAACATTCTGAATGGACAAGTAAAGAAGTTATTGTTCAGTCTCCTTTATTTGTAGAGAAGAAGGATAGCTGCCAGAGACTGTCTAACAGTGCTGAAAGCGAGTCTGATGGGTCAGGTAGTGAGGAGTTATCGGCTGAGGAAACTCCTGGTACAAGTGAAAGTGCTCCAGTAGTGGATATTAAGAATGAAGTGAAGAAAGAGCCAGTGCCAAGTACTAGCGATGCTGTTGTTCCAAGGAGAGGTTCTAGGATTAGAAAAGAGACGGATAGGTACAAGGCTAATGTAGCTTGTGCAGTTGTGGAACCATCGCATTATGGAGAACTTAAAATGTTTCCAGATAAAGAGAAGAAGAATTGACATGACGCTATGAGGAAAGAGTTAGCTGCCATGAAGGAGTTGGAAGTGTATGAAGAAGTACAGTTGCCTCCTAGAGAGCATATGGTGGGATCTCGTTGGGTCTATAAAGTTAAGACCAAATCGAGTGGTGCTCTGAAATATAAAGCTAGATTAGTAGCGCAGGGATTTTCCCAGATAGAGGGTGACTATGATGAAGTGTTTGCTCCAAGTTTGAGAGCAGCAACTCTGAAAACAGCGTTAGTATGGGCTGCGAAGCACAAGTGCTGTGTGCACCACGTTGATGTGGAAATGACATATCTGCACGCACCGTTGCAGCATAAAATCTTTATGAGAATTCCGCCTGGTGTCAAGCATGACAAGAGTCAGTTTTGGAAGCTTAAGAAAAGCTTATACAGATTGAAACAATCTGGTTTTGAATGGAACTCCAGGATTGTTAAAACATTAGAAGGTATTTTATGCAAATAAGGCTGATCCCTGTATGTTCCTGAGAAATAGAAAAGATTCCAAGGAGTTGTTGTTATTGTTTACAGACGACATTGCGATTATAGCTAGGTCTGTTGAAGCTGTAAAGAGAATAGTGCAGGATCTGGAAAAGAAATGTAGGATCAGGAATCTTGGAGAAATTAGCCACTATTTAGGCATAGACATTGAGAAAACCAAGAATGGTTTTAAGTTGACACAAGCTGGGAAAATTAACAGTCTTTTGAAAAGGTATAACATGGAAAGCTGTAAGGTTGCCAAGACTCCAATGAAGAGTATCTTTGTGAATGGCATTACAGAAGGGAAGGCTGTTGATAGGGAACTGTATCATTCTCTGGTTGGTAGATTGTTTATTTAGGACTTTGGTCACACCTGATATCGCTTTTAGCATTAATCAGTTGGCGCGGAATAGCAAGGAGCCAACGGAATATCATTGGAAGGCTGTTAAGAGGATTTTACAGTATTTAAAAGGGACTATGCATCATAGTTTGTACTTAGAGCCAGATGATTCTTTGAAACTAGTGGCTTATGCAGATGCTAGTTTTGCCTTGGGCAGTGTGACCAGAAAGTCTACTACAGGTTTAGTGATATTATTTGGAGGTGCCTTCATAGGATGGAAATCCATGAGACAGCAGTATCTCAGTCTGTCTACGATGGAAGATGAGTTTGCCAGTTTGTCACAATTGTGTATGGATTTGGTAGTATACTGGCAATTGCTGCTGGATCTCGATGTGGAATGTCATAAACCAGTTGTTGTTTATGAGGACAACCACCAGTCAGCGTTGGCCATGGCAAAGGGTAGAGCTGTGAAAACACTCTCAAAGCACACACACTTATGGTATTTTAATGTAAGAGAGTGTGTTAAGGATGGCCTAATTCACTTGGAGTACTGTGAAAGTCCTGAAAATCTTGTTGACATTTTCACCACAGCGCAGGGGGCTATAACCTGCCAGGTATAACCTGAAGCCTTAATTACAACTGTGTTTAACAATTGTCAACCCCAAGGGGGGAGATTGTTAGTACATGGTACATACTGTTATTTGGGATTGCCATGTCCGTTGAACTGCCTATTGTTAATATATTTACAGTTGTAATATCACTTTAAGGACTTTAGCTGGTTAGCCATAAGAGGGCACCAGTACTCTCTCCTGACGATGATGCTGGATTGCTCATTCACCTTTTGCCTTTACCTTGAGGGAGGAGTGTATTTTTGCTTCGTGCTTGCTATGTGCGGTTTGTTGATTATTTATGTTTTCTGCTTGTAGCTATGTATATATGTAAATAATACTTATTCAGCATACTAAGTCTGCATTGTTACTGGCTGCATCACACATCCACACTCTTCCTTAATCTCTGCTCAGCGTATGTCGAAGGTCTCGTAGCCTAGCTGCACCGAGACATACCAACAGACGTTATAGGAAGTATCTAAAGATACATAAAGATGAAGCTTTCTTAATGATGTGAAGGGATCATCAAAAGAGTGAGCATGAATCTAAACTATACTCTTTAAGCTAAATTGGAATAGCAGCCTCCTTTGTCTCCCTTTTTCTACTTTAAGTTTGACTTTATCTCCATGGATCTTTGTTTTATAATGAGCATAGTGGAACAATTCACTCTTCTTCTTTTGCTTCTGTGCCTGCTCTGTGGAGCAAACTAAGTCACTTGTGGGGAAAGATCCTCCTAACTTTCCAAGGGGGGGATGTTGATGAAAACATGGAAAAATCAAAGGACTTACCTTTGCCATGAGAAGCTTCTATAATCCAAGTGCAATTTAAATTATTGGGGTAGAAATCTGGAAAGCCTGGCGATAATACAGTGCCACTCGATCCTTGAATGTAGCCTCCACAGAGAGCTGAAAACCATGATGAAAAAACAAAACAGACCTTAGAGGTCCCAACTGTGAACTTGTGCCTCTCCTTAACAAAGACATAAACTTCTCCCCACACATTCTGCTTTCTTTCCCATGCACATCTGGATGGATTACTGCTGGTTCTTCAGTTTTACCTAGACAAGCATGTCATTGTAATCATTTTATAGGGACATTCTCCTGTAGCTAATTCACTGGAGGTCAAAGAACATTACAATGCATCACTGGTAGGCTTGCCTGTTCCTAGTTTGTATGTATGACATGACTCAAGACCCTAGCTATAAAATTTATGCCTTTGTTCTGCATGTGTACACCCAAATTTTCTGATCAAATGCAAAAAACCCATAGAGCTGAATGTAGCTCCAAACCTGACTTATCCCAAACAGAAGAACTGTGTTTGTCTCAACCCTGTGGGTTTTAGTTACACTTTTAATTATTAGATTTATATCTGTATTGTTTCATTGTTGTTGTGAGCTGCCTGGAGTCTTCGGAGAGGGATGGCATACAAGTCTAATAAATTATTTATTATTATTATTGTTGTTGTTGTTGTTGTTGTTATTATTATTATTATTAATCACCTCCCTCTTCCTAGGACGTTGCGCAACAATAACCTTGAAAATATTTATAGTCTGTCACTGCCCTATTGGAAGAGTTAAATTTTGCTTCTTTTTTCCTAACCAAAAAGATGTTGGAAACACCTTCCATTGCTTTTGCCTCCCCCTGTTATCCCTTGCGGCTTCTGATACTTAGAAAGGATGCTTGAGAACCTCTAAAATTATATTAAGGAAGTTTTCAGGCAGCTATAGTTGATTTACTGAATTATTAAAAGCATGGCTGTACAATTCCCTTTAAAAAATCTTGAAGTAGCAGAAGGCAAGCCCTTTGCATATTCTTGAACAGAATTCCAGGGTCTTAATTCCAATTCCAATTCCCACTGGAACCTAACACAAATAGCATACATAGAGAATTAGAGAAGGCCAATGGATTTTGATTTGATTTGAATATAAAGACCAAAGATAATTCAGAGCTCTGTCACAAAAAATTATCATCTTAGATATTGCTGACTTAACTGAGTTTTCTTCAACTCAATAATATAAAGTTTTTACCACTGTTGTTAAACAAGTTGGATCTTTACCATTCTATTGTAGATTTCCAGATTTAAGTCAGATGAGTACAACTGTTTTGATACAGGGGGAAGAAAGGAAGAAAAGAACAATATGGAAGACAGCATATTGCAGAGATCCTGATCTGGGATTTTGGCAGTCAGGAACTATTTCTGTGTATTCCCTTTACATTCTTTACTGATAGGTACAAATCTTATCAAACTAAAACAACCATTTGTATAACTATAGACAAACTCTGGGAATCACGAGGAAGCATCCTTCCTACTGCTCTTTCTCCTGACCAAACTCTCCATTCTGAGTGCCCTCTTCGCCCTCTGGAATGCATCCTTTCCCACTTGGGAATCCAGGCTATATTCCACCACACCTAATGATGAATAGAATTAGCACAGCATGTTTTTTCTACTCAACTTTTAGCATTACAGTTTTTGATTCTTACCTTCACAGCTTGGAAGTGGCCTGCTCCACTGAAAATTTGGCTCACACTCCAAAACCTCACTATCACTCAAAGTATACCCTGGATCACAGCCAAAAGTCACCAATGCCCCCACATAGAAATCATTCCCATATCGTAGCCCATTGACTGGAATTCCTGGATCCAAGCAGTGATCGGATTGAAGCTTTACCGCTGTAAAAAAATAAAGGCATTCAATTTTTCTTTTAAAAATATATATAGTTTTTTTCTTTTCAATTTCCATACACATATCAATGTACCTTAAAATATATCAATAATATACACAATTATATATTTTTATGCAATCATTCTTAACCTTCATGTTCTGTTCACGTCTATTTGACCCGAAACAAAATTTGGGACCCTGTAAAAAACTTTTACCTGCATATCTGAAACTTGAAATTACATGTCTTTGCCTCATTTGAGGGGTTCTTTCTATAAGCGGTTTTTTTGTTGTTGTTTAGTTTTTGCTGCGCGCAATGACTATACACTTGTACTGTTCCCGGGCTAAGAAAAAGGTTGATTTTAACTACTGTAAGTGTTTTTTGAATACCTATTGCATTAGTAAACTATATGTGAACATGCTTGATAATATACAAATGAAAAATGAAATTAAAAATTATTTTTAATTGATTTATTTTGCTCAGAAAATCCCCCCACCCGGCTGTTTACAATTATGTTCACTTTATATATAGACTAGGCTGCAAGTTCCAAATTACATCCCTGTTTTTAGTACAATGGATTTCTTGCATAAAACTAGTTGTCTGGGTATCATGTACTTAATTTTTATTTATTTATTTTTTCAGAAAAAGGTAACACAAGCTATTTACAATTATGTTCGCTTTATATATAGACTAGGTAGGCTGCAAGTTCCAAATTACATCTTGTTTTATAATGGATTTCTTGCATATGACTAGTTGTCTGGGTATCATGTTCTTCTTCATATTCCACTTGCATAACAATCACAGGCTGCATTTGTATGTGTGTGATAGGGCCCTGAAACAGACCTGTTCAAATCTGTACTCAATGTTCATCCATGCAATCAATATATCACAGCAGTGATATATTGAATTATTGATTGCATGGACGATGTGATATGTGATCATATGTGATGTGATATGTGATGATATGATATGTGCAATGGTACATATTAGCTTACTTCATGGCATATATTCATTTTCTATCCAATCTTAAAATTTCACTCATACATTGCAATATTCTGTGTCTGCCTTGTCTTTAATTTTCATTGTCAATAGGGCAATCCATTTTTCAGTCTGTACTGAGGTATATATGTTATTAGTGAAACCAGCCTCCTCATGACTACCAATAAAGCTGAGTAAAATGTGAGTTAGTCTCAATAAAAAGATGGGATACACAGATATTTGTATGGGGTATTTATTTGTCTAATAAAACACATTTTTGCATCATGCTATTCAGTATTGAGAAATATTAAACTTGAGTCCCAACAACGTTCCGGGAGAAGCATGTATAGACCAATCTGGTGAGATTTACATCTTTTTCAAGGCCCGACACTGTTCAGTGAAACTTAGAACTGTAATCAAAAATTTACAATTTTTTTAACTTAGGTCAGGAACCACCACAATGTGTTTAATGGAACCTTTGAGAAAAACAATGCATTGCCCTGCTGTTAATTGAACATTTGGCGCTGACTGTGGGCTGATAATGAGGCACTTTTAATTAATGTGTATTAATATAATACAGAATGGAATGGAAATGGGATTTGAAACATTGCTTTTTGATTACAGCTTGGGATGTATTTGGTGTATTAAATGGCAAACCTGAAGCAACAACCACAAAATATTTTAAAGGCAAGGGAAATACAAACACATTGTTGCCCTCATTATAATCATCATAGACCATACAGTATTTGGAGGATAATGTACATATAATAAATAGTATAATGGTAGCCAAAATGATGATTGGTGAGGTTTGCAAGAGGAGGCTATTCCTGGGGCATTGGCAACGGAGTCTACGGAGAGGGGCGGCATACAAATCAAATAAATAAATAAATAAAATAAAATAAAATAAAATAAATAAACTGAAAAGGCATGAGCTAGAGAGGTGGGTTCCTCCCAGTTCGGACCAGTTCTATAGAACTGGTAGTAACTTGATGGTCTGGGTCGTTGGAACTTGCAGTGATACAGGTCTGCCACACCCCTGAACCACCTTGTTTTTTTCTTATGCACATGCACAAAAGCTGTGTTATTAGTACTGTCCATGTGCGAGAGGTACAGGGGGTGTCACTGAGCGAACTGGCAGTGAAGAAAACTGGAACCCACCCCTGCTGAACTATATAACTCCATGCGATGTTACACCATATTTTATGGTCCCAAACTGGGCATAAGATGTCTAAAGGAAGCACTGAACATTTGGAATTGAGCACAGAAAATAATTTTAAAGTGACTGCAGATTTTTTTTTTTAAGTATCAGAGAGAACATCCTCAAAAACTTACTGCAATTAGCAGGAATGTATGAACAACACATAAAAGTGCCAAATGCAACAACATCAAAACTGAAGGGCTGTAAGACACTAAACAGCTCTGCCTCATTTTTCCAGGTTGGACCGCATTTATTAATAGAGGAAGGCCCACACTGAACTTTCTATTTTGCTTGGAAAGATATATCTTTGTCCAAAATAGGTTAAACCTCACCTGTGTCAAAAGCATTTCTCCCTTTTCAAGAATTTCAATTGAATTTTAGAAGGGGCCTTCTGCAAATCACCACTCATTCTAAAAAAGGAGGCCAACATTTTCACTGCATAATTCAGGACAGACATCTTTAGTCGGAGTATTTTCAGGGTGCTGAGTGTCTCCAAATTCCAGGTTAAGGTCGAACAATTTCACGTAGAGATTGAAAAGCATGGAGAGTAGAGTAAGGTAGAATTCTAAAAAACTCTCCAGGACCTGCAGTACTCTCAGATCATTGGTTCCCTCTTATTCTTCAGATATTAATCTTAATCTTTAAACCTGGTCTTAACACTTCTTTGTTTGACTTAGAACAGACCTGGGTATTTTATTGCCTGTAGGTGACATCCAGTCCATGTGCAGCCCCACTCCAGTCTGTGGCATTGGCATTGGCAGGATGAGGCATTAGGGGCAGGGAGTGGGCTGTCAGGGATAGGACATTAGTGTGGCATTGGGGGCACAGTATCACCATCAGAGGGCAGGGCATTGTTATAGTGGCAGTAGCAGGGGGTAGAGTGGTAGCAAGGCTGGATGGTGGCGGCCCTCTACAACAGTTGCAGTTTATCACGTGCTCGACAGAATTAATTGCCCATTTTAAAGGAATAGGCATGCTCCTCTGATTGGTAATAAAATGTAGAGCTGTTTGTTTGTTTGCTTGTTTGTTTGTATTTATTCTATCTATCTATCTATCTATCTATCTATCTATCTATCTATCTATCTATCTATCTACCTATCTATCTACCTACCTACCTACCTATCATCACATTGTTACTGTCCATCTCCCTCAGAGGAATTCAGAAGGAATGAATAAGGCATTAAGAGGGGAATTGTGATGGAGAACATTATACCATCCCAAGAAAGAGCGAACAGGAGAAAGGAACTCAAAATAACCCAAATCTTGATGTTGTTTAATATAAGAAAGAATCCTAGACAGCTTTCAATGAATCTGTTATTCTACTTTACTACAAAAATAAAATCCTTGTAGTTTCTGGACAGACCTGCTTAACAGGCTTTTCAATTGTATAGTTTTACTTGATTTAATTAGTTACATTGATTTAACTAATGCCCTTGATTTACAATGTCTAATTTATCTATTGTTTTTTTTATTGTAAAGTGATTACCTGTTTGATATTCTACTAATTTTGTCAGAGTTGCCTAGGTTATAATGTATTTCATTTATATGGAACATATTCAGATTCAATTGAGGTTCTATTTGTGTTCCGTGCTTAGATTTTAAATACATTCAGCTATTACTATTTTTCAATTACACTATTATGCTTGTTGTTGTTTTTCTTCCTTTCACCTTTCCACATCTGCATTTGCATTCATCCTGCTCTTAGGACAGTGTTTTTCACATCACAAATTTATAGAGACCCAGTGATGATGCATACAATATTACCCAGTTGTGCCAGGTAATGAGAATTATGGATTTCTATCAAGACCACAAGTACCTAATGAACATCATAAAGGAGAAAATTATATCATGAGTGTCATTGTTTGGGCCTGTACCAGCTGCCTGTGCCACAGTCAGCACTATAGAGATTTAAGTCCTTAGCACATTTGGGATTAAAAGCAAACAAACAATATCTGCAGAGCTTTAGATGATCTATCATGATACTGAAAAAGGTGTAAGAATCTGTGAGAACAAAGATTTGACTTTTTTAATTTTAACAACAAAAACTTAAATAAACTTTTTTTTTTTTAAAGGTGTAATTGACTTACTTTCATAGCGGATCTGAAAGCCAACATCTGAGTGACTTTTGTCTGTGGTGAAGAGCAAGTAGAGGAAATTGCTGGTGCTGATGAGAAACTGGGGGACTTGGGTTCCATCGTAAACTCCAATCAGAGGGGATGAGTAGGATTTGCCATCTCGCACTTCCAGTGTGTCATAATTCACCTCTGTTTTAAACCTACAGAAAAAAAAAAGTTAAGAGAAAAGCCAGTAATCAATTAGTCCCCTTTCATCCTCTGCTCTCTCTTCCCGTAATAGTTAGTTCTCCAGTTATGGCCATAATTAAGCCTCACCATTAGGGTCATAAGTTGTGATTATCATAAAGTGGCTCACCATTGATTAGACTTGATTTTATAACCTTTCCTGCATCCCTTATTAAGCAAACATATAGGGCCGTAAAATATACACCATGGCAAACTAATTGTTTGATACAGGCTATGTTTTTTTGTTGGAAACCAGAACTAAATATTGGTTTTTCAGTGAAGCCTCTGTATATTGTGGTCACATGACCCTTGCAAATGGCCATAAATGTGGGACAGCTGCCAAGCATCCAAAACGTAAGCATGTGAACTATGGACTGGATGCAGTGGGGGATTTAATTTTTTTTAACTACCAGTTCTGAGGGCGTGGCTTGGTGAATGTGTTGTTGCCTGTTGGGTGGGACAGGAAAAGGATACTGTAAAAACGCCACTACAAACCCCACTCGAGGGAAAGGTTACTGCAAAATTCCCATTACCTCCCAATCAGCTGGAACTCGGGAGGCAGAGAATTTATTTTATTTTATTTATTTCAATTTATAAGCCACCTATCTCCTGATGGACTCAGGACAGTGTACAACAATTAAAAAAACCCCTAATATTAAAAAAACCCACATCCATATATCATTCATTGCAACTGGTTGAAGCAGAGTGTTGTTGCTCAATGGCCCCAGTCCTGCTGGCAAAGCCATATTTTTAAAGCATTTCAGAAGGCCAGGAGGATGGGGACGGTGCAAAACTCTGGAGGGAGTTGATTCCAGAGGACCGGAGCCGCCACAGAAAAGGCCCTTCCCCACGGTCCTGCAAGTTATCATTGCTTGAGAAGAGCAACTCTGTGGGAACTAATCAGTCGCTGGGATGTGTGACTAGAGAATAGATGGAGATGGGGCCAATCAGAGATGGTATTTAGCAGTTCTTTGAACTACTCAAAATTTCTGCTACTGGTTCTCCAGAACTGGTCAGAACTTGCTAAAACCCACCTCTGGATGGATGACATTGGAACTTTGAAAGTGGGTAAACAAGTAGATGGGGGGGGGGGATCTGTTGTTACTTAGAGCTGTCACTGATAAGTTGCGGACTACCTCTTTTCTATCTGAGGGTTAAATCTGAGCTGAAATTCTCCCACCTTCCTTTAGCCCCCATTTAATTTTATTCCCTCTTCCATATTTGTAAACTGCTCCTACCACTGAAGTTCTCACAGCAGCTTACAGAATCAAAACACTTTCTAAAAACAACATCATAAACTGTGATTAAAACAAATGGCAAATTAAGATCAATAACCCTGAACAGAGAATAAAAACATGAAACAGAACCAATTTTAAAAAGAGCAGCAAGAACAGAAAGGCCCAAGGGTAGAAAAACATGGCCTTAGATGAAATAATTAATTCCCTCCCTGGGAATTGCATTCCACCACTGAGCATCATTATGAATGTGCCTGGCATCCCTGAGAGGCGCTTGCTGTCTGCACCTGACAGGAATCCTTTGAGAATCCTTTGTCGGCTCTTGTTATTCATATGGAAGAAATAAGTATTAACCTCCAGCTGTTCAGATGCTTTTTTCCCTTTTATCTTCACTTAATCAAGAATGCCCCAAAATGTTCTGGATTAGGTGCAAATTAAGAGAAAGTGGGTGGCACAAAGAGAAAAGGACACAAATTGTCATGGGTATGTCTGGAGAAAGGAAAGCATGCTACGAAAAGGAATTATTCAAAATCTATCTTTAATTTTTTTAAAAAATGTTTTTGTGATGGATTGTGCACCTGGAGAAACAGCGAGGGGAGTTTGGCAGCGCAGAGGATCCCCAGAGAGGAGGCAGCACATTCTGGAAACAAGCCCAAATGAATAGACTGAATACTCTCCAGCTGGGTGGGGGAGGAAGGAAGATGTTCAGGGTAGCCACACACTAATATCTCTCAGGATATATCTAATAGCTTAAAACAGTTATTGCAAACCTTTTTAGCACTGAGTGCCCAAACTGGAACGTGCATGCATGCATGTGGAGGTGCGTGCCCCGGAGCACTGAAAACCCAAAACCAAGCTGGCTGGGATACTTGGTTTTTGGGCATTTTTGGGCATTTTCTGGCCCGTTTTTGGGCTGTTTTTATGCTATTTTCATTCTGCCACATACCTCTCAGCGACCGTTTAGGGCCCACGGGGTTGGTCATCTCATGGTTCCCTCAGCCAAACAATGTCGACTGGCGGGGCTACATGGGAGGGCCTTCTCTGTGGCAGCTCCAGCCCTAAGGAATCAACTCCCACCCTGAGACCTGGATGATCACCACCCTCCTGGCCTTCCCAAAAGTGGTAAAAACATGGCTTTTCTGGTAGGTGTGGAGCTGGTGAAAGGTTCCATCTTGTCCTGGCTGAATGAATGACTGGTTTAACTTAAGGGTTTTTAAAATTGTGTTACTGTGTTTTATATTGTGTTTTTACTGTACTGTTTGCCATTCAGAGTCCGCATGGAGTTGGGTGGCCTACAAATATAAGTGTTGTGGTTGGCTCTGGGCCAGCTCTTCCAATGGGGAATTTGGATATTGGTTTAGGAGAATCCTCAGGTTCCCAGAGACTTGTTTTACTGCCATCAGCTTCTGACAGTGAAGATTCATTGCCAAGGTCAGATGCTGGGGGAAAAGAAGAATCAGATAGAGAGATGGATGCAGCCACCCCATTAGTGGACTAAGAGGAGGATCGGTGGATAGATGCCAGAATGCACAGGCTCATGGCTAGAAGGAACCAGCTGCGCAGGTATCGTCGGAGATAAGGGAGAACACCTGTGGTTGAGGCAATTAGGTTAATGGGGGTTGTTGATGAATTACCAGCATTGCAGAGAGCCCATATGGGAGTTTATCCGTTTGGAGAAGGATACGTCGTGTTTGCATTATTCCTGGACTTTTTGGGATATTTCACAGCTAAGTAAATCTTGTGGACTCACTTGAAATAGTTTGGCTGTGACCTCTCACAGCTGCTCTTATCTGCTCTGTTTGTTTTTGTCTCTCACAGCTTTCAAGGACTGTTATCTCGGTGTGAGCTAATTTGCTCAGTTTAAATTGCGTGTGCACAGCTTTATTTTGGATAAACTGTTTTTCTGTTTACTTTACAACACCGTGTGTTTGAATTTACATTCCTGACTTAATTGGGGCTCCTAACGTGAAGCCTGGCATAACAGCAAGCAAGCAAGCAAGCAAGCAAGCAAGCAAGCAAGCAAGCAAGCAAGCAAGCAAGCAAGCAAGCAAGCAAGCAAGCAAGCAAGCAAGCAAGCAAGCAAGCAAGCAAGCAAGCAAGCAAGCAAGCAAGCAAGCAAGCAAGCAAGCAAGCAAGCAAGCAAGCAAGCAAGCACATTTTGGGCTCTTTCCCAGGCTGTTTTTGGGCTCAAAAAAGGCCAAAAATGGCCTAAAATGCCCCCAAAATGGCCTAGAAAACAGCCTGTTTTTTAGGACATTTTCAGTCCGTTTTATGGTGCTCTAGTGCAGTGAAGACTAGCTAGCGAGGGCAAGGGTGCTACAGAGAGGGCTCTGCATACCATCACAGGCACGTGTGCTATAGGTTCACCATCACGGCCTTAGAAGGTTACAGCTTTAGTCTGGCAAGATTCTGCCTATTAGATGTGAGCAAATAAAGAATCAGGACTCAGCTGGATTTCATTGGGTCATCTTTGGGCTTGGGCCGATCAATTGTGGTCAGCCAAAATTTGGGTTTATTAATACAGACTATCTATATTTCAATTTTATGTGATAGCTAAATCAAAACATATTTCTAAAAACATTGATAGCAGTGTACTGTACAACAGTGATTTTTAGTCTCTTAACAAGACATTGTGGTCTTAATATGTATTTGCATGTGTATATCTCTGTATACATATACATACACAAGGAAACACGAAAAAGAGTAAAATATGTTTTTCATTCTGTTTCATGTTTCCTTCTCTATTTGTTTAAATGTTTTCTTTGATGTATTCATCAAAAGAGAAGAAATTCCCAAAAATGTCAAATCAAAATATATTCTGAAGATTTTCCATCCCATCTACCTCCGTTAGGCATTAAAAAGCCAGAAATAGCTAAATTTGCCTTATGATGGAAGAAACCTCAGAAACACTACAATGCTTTGCTTTCAACAGTGAAGAAAGGCATTTAGTTCAATGAAACAGCTTTTAAAAAGTGTATCATACCTTTTTTTAAAAAAAAAAAATAATTCAAGTTTTTCACCTCCTCATGCCAATATGTATAAGGAGAAAGAAACAAATGAATCTGGATAGTGAATTTTCATTTCTTTTTTTTCTTTTTAAATGAGTATTTTTACCAATGTAAGAGAATACTTGTAGCTTAGATTTGGACTGTGGGGCTCTAGATGCTCTCTCTGAGCTTGGCTGTTTTTTCCCCCAGACATTTCATTATTCAACTAGGTCATATGAACCACTTCTTTCTAGCACTTTTGGGGATAATGAAATGACCCCCCACCCCTACCAAGGTCAGAAAACACTAAGGACACCCCGGGACAATTTATAATCCTGCTGACATATCAAGCATTTACAATAATGTCATTTTATTGACACGACTAAATTGTTGGTCACCTGTCAAATGTGATTTTGATTGGGTATCCTGGCTGAGCTTCAATGACCCATGCACAGTTGAGAGAGTCCTTGTAGAATCCCGGCCACCCTGGAGACAGGATCATTCCATTTGGTGAGGTTAGGTGGCCACCACAGGGAGCTGTCCAGGGGAGGGAGGGAAATAAAGAAGTGACAGCCAACTATTAGTACAAAGGCAATACGGTAAAACAATAGCACCCTTTCTGTTTCATTTTGTCGCAGAAGGCTCTCTCCATATTTATCCAATAAACAAACAAACAAATAAATAAATAAACAAACAAACAAACAAACAAACAAACAAACAAACAATCCAGGGATTAACCAAGCTGAAAGACTGATCCCAAATGTCTCAGACCATTACTAGAACTTTAAGGGGTGGAGAAAAGACAGTAGTGAAGTCCCCCCCCCTTTTGCTACTGGTTCTGTGGGCATGGTGTGGCTTGGTGGGAGTGGCTTGGTGGGCATAGCAGGAGAAGGATACTACAAAATGTCCATTCCCTCCCCACTCTGGGGGAAGGATATTGCAAACTGCCCATTCCCTCCCTATTCCTGGGGCAAGGATACTGTAAAAATCTCCATTCCCCCCCCCCCCCACATCCTGGGAGAAATATATTGCAAAATGTCCATTCCCACCCCACTCTGGGGCCAGCCAGAGGTGGTATTTGCCAGCTCTTCGAATCGCTCCAAATTTCCGCTACCAGTTCTCCAGAACCTGTCAGAACTTACTGGATTTCACCTCTGGGAAAAGGCCAGAGTCCTGCAGTCTGGATGGCTTGCAAAATGATTACAGCATGACAGTTTAATGGCCACAAACAGATGGCAACCATGAGACAAAACAGCTTTTCTTTGTCACTCGCCAGGTCACATATGTAATGTTGCAGATTTTGCTGGCCTAGAATTAGCAACTGCTAGGAAAGCCCATTATGAGTTGTCTCGATTGCCTCTATGTTAAATTGGGCTATGGGTATTAGTTAGGTCAGCATCACGGATGCTGACTTGAAATGGCTTGTCAGGATTTCAAACAAGGAGCCAGGAATGAAGAGAGACTCGGTGCATGTAAAACAGATCTCCTGTCAATGATTGATAGCTTAACAAAGGTTGGCTAGGAGTTAATTAAGCCAGCGGTTCTTAGGGAAGTATGGGGGGAGAAACATTTGGGAGGAAAGAGCTTTGTATTTTATTCTTTGTGAGACTGAGATTATATCTATTTCAAATGTTGTGCTTTAGGAAAGAATGGCTAGCTTTAGTATGTCTAAGAAAGAAATCCACTAAAAGAAACAATCTACAGTATTTGCCAGAGTATAAGCCGCACCTTTCCTCTCCATAAAAGAGGCTGAAAATTTGGGTGCATCTTACACTCCAAATGTAGTTTTTATGAAGCTTTTTTCCACCAGCCCTAACTAGTGCTAATGATCTTCCCAGGTTTTAGGATTTTATCATTGCTATTCCAAAGTATTTTTCCAGCCCTAAGTCTTTGCAGCTTTTCATTGCTATTCCCTCTGAAAAATATTTTTTTCAGCTCTAATCAAAATTGTAGAATTTCCAAAATTGTAGAATTTCCAAATTCCAAGCATAATATATCAATTGCCTCCCAAGTTTTTGAAAGCAACACATCTCCACCCATTTTTCCCCAATCCCAGCTGCTCTGCTCTGCCCAATCTGCTGATGATTTTTATTCCTCAAACATTAGACAGCACCTTAAATATTCTAGGCAGATTTCCCGCTCTTTTTTAATTAAAAAAGAAGCTAATTAATTAGAAATTGCATTTAATTGAGGTCATACTGGAGGTCAAGTCCAAGGCAAACAAGAGAGATGGGTTATAAAGGAGGACACATTTATAGTGATGAGGTTATTAAAACTCAGAGAATAAAAAAGGAATTTGAAATAGTTTTTGATACCTTTTTCCTCCACCACTTAAACTAAGAGTGAGAAAGCTATCAAGCTTCTATGACCCACTCAGAAGAGATTTTAACAAGAGTGAAGTAAACAAAACTACAAACTGTTTGTGAACTGTTTCTTTAAAAAAAGAAAAGGACAGATAAATGACAAACCTTACACTTTGTGTGACTGAAGAATAATAATTTGGAGCAAGGAGGTTATAAGTCCAATTGTTTCTAGCATGAAGCACAAAGCAAGCAAGGAAATTGGGCAGGGAAGCAAAGGTAAGGAGTTAGAAGACAGAAGTCTTGTTCTGTGCATGACAGAGAATGGTCAGTTGATTTGGAGACAACCTGGAATCTCACTTCCAATTGGATCAACTGAATTCTATTGAGGCAATAGCTGCAATTCCACCATCCCTGCGGACCAGTGCAGGGGTGTGTTGCACTTACTTTTGCCACTGGTTTGCTTTGCAATGTTTCACACATATCCCCTTGTGCAATTTGGCTTCCGTGCATGCTCAGTTAACAGAATTCAGCCCAAAACACAGCTGAGGAGCTAATCAGCTGTGCTTCATGTGAGGAAATAAAGGTCAGTATTAACCTGGAGGGTGGGCGGGAGGGCCCTTTTTCAAGCAGCGGAAGGAGAGAAGCCATCCAAACAGGGAAAAATTTGCAAAAAGAAAAAGAAAAGAAAAGAAAAAACATGGCGGTGCCCACCGACCAGCACCAACCACACTGCATCCTTGGTACCATCATGACATCACCAGCAGATCGCTACTGGTTTGGGTGACCCGGTCTAAACCAGTAGGAACCCTCCCCTGGGCCAGTGTTTTTTTTTTAAAAAAGAGCTCTGGCAAGCAAATACAATGGTTAGGTCCCCACATCCAAGCATGGTTTGTTTCATCACAATTTGTTTGTAAAAGTACCATGACTGAGATCGTATACTGTTCTAAATCATAAGCAACTTTGCAAACCACATCAACTTAGTTCTTTTGATACTTTTAAGTACTCTGTGTCTTCTTGATATTAAGTCTGAGCCAACTATTTAATACACTAAAGTGGTTCACCTTTGCTAAGAGTGTTAAAAAAAACATTGCAGCAAAAATATTTTTTATTTTATTTTATTTATTTTATTTTATTTATTGTTAGAGTTGAAGGGGACCATGTAGGTCATCAAGTCCAACCCCCTGCCTGAGCAGGAAATCCTATAGCATCCCAGCCAAATGGCAGTCCAATCTCCTCTTGAAAATGTCCAGAGTTTGGGGAGTTCACAATCTTTGCAGGCAGGTTGTTCCACTGGTGGATCTCTCTGACCGTCAGGAAGTTCCTCCTTATCTCCATGTTGAATCTCTCCTTGGTCAGTTCCCAGCCATTGTTCCTCGTCTGGCCCTCTGGTGCTCTGGAGAATAGAGTGAACCCCCTCCTCCCTGTGGCAGCCCCTCAAGTACCTGTATACTGCTATCATGTCCCCTCTGGCCCTCCTTTTCTCTAGGCTATCCATGTCCAGTTCCTACAATCTCTCTTCGTAAGTCTTGGTTTCAAGTCCCCTAATCATTTTGGTTGCTCTTTTCTGCACCTTCTCCAGAGTTTCAATGTCATTGATAAAAGTGTTGAAGAGTACAGGGCCCAGGACAGAACCCTGTGGTACCCCACTGCCTACCTTCTTCCATGTGGATTTGGAACCGTTGAGGACATGCATGTGTTGTAATCTACCCCGTTTTTTTCTAATTTGTGGATTAGGAGGTTGTGGTCAGGTTTATCAAAAGCTTTGCTGAAGTCCAAGTATATGAGGTCTACTGCGTTGCGTTGGTCCACTGATTTGGTTATGGTGTTGAAAAATGATATGAGGTTGGTTTGGCATGATTTGTTTCTGACTAACCCATGCTGGCTGTTGGATATAATGTTTGTTTCTAGGCAGTGGCAAAGTTATTTTTTAATTATTTTCTCCAGTATTTTTCCAGGTATAGAAGTTAGACTGATTGGTCTGTAGTTGCCTGGGTCAGTCTTTTTACCTTTTTTGTGGATGGGGACTACGTCAGCTCGTTTCCAGTCTTCTGGTATGTCTCCAATGGTCCAGGATTTTTTATAGATGAGGAGAAGTGGTTCCACTATGGTGTCTGCCAGTTCTTTTAAGACTCTGGGATGAAGTCCATCTTGCCCTGGTGATTTGTACTCGTTGAGCTCTCACAAGTAGTCCCTTATTGTGTTTTTGTCTATGTTGAATTCGGTTCCGAGGCTATTTGTTGCAGTCGACTTGCAGGTTGGTTGGTAGGTGGTTCCATTTTGTGTGAAGACTAATGCAAAGTAGGCATTGAGCAGCTGTGCTTTGTCTCTGTTGTCTGTGATTTCATTACAGTCTTTGTTTTTTAGTGTAGTGACTGTTTCCTTGATTTTCTTCTTGTTGTTTATGTGCTAGAAGAAACTGTTTTTGTTGTCTTTAACTTTCATTGCAAGGTATTGTTCGTGTTGGGCCTTTGCTGTTTTTGTTTGCAGGTTTTGGCTATTTGCTGATATTCCTCCTTGGTTATGTGTTCTTCTTTCCATTTTTTGTATTTGGCTTTTTTTTCTTTTATGTTGTCTGCGAGGTCTTTGTTTAGCCATGCTGGTTTCATTTTAGTTTTCCTGTTTTTCTTTTTCATAGGGATTGTGTTGTTTTGGGCGCCTATGATAGTGTTTTTTAGGGCCTCCCAGGCTTCCTGTGTGGTTTTACCCTTTAGAAGTTCCTTCCAGGTTTTTTTTTTCCAAGTTCGCTCTGAGCTTGTTACAGTCCGCTTTTCTGAAGTCTGGGACTCTAGTGGTGTTGGGTATAGCAGATAGTGATTGCACAATGTTGAATTTTAGGATGACATGGTCACTCTCTCCCAGCGTCCCTTCTTCTTCTATTCCTTCTATCGTTTCTTCCCTGTTTGTTAGTATTAGGTGTAGTATTGCAGTCCCATTGGTTCCTGTTTAAACTTTTTGGGTTAGAAAGTTATCAGCGAGACTGGAGAGAAATCTAACAGACTTTCCACTTGGTGCTAAGTTTGTTTTTCAGTTGATGTCGGGGTAGTTAAAGTCCCCCATTATTGTTGTGCTGTGTTTGTTGCATATTTCTGTTAGTTGGCTTGTTAAGAGGTTGTCCATTGTGTCTTTTTGGTTGGGTGTTATGATTCAGCCTGAGGCTTCTCAGGGAACGGCTGGAACTCTGCCGGCTCCATGCTCAGAGGGGGAGGACGAGGAACAGGAGGAGGAGGAGGACCAGGCAGACGGGGAACAGGAATGTCAGGACGAGGAGGAGGGAGAACAGCCTGAGACCCCCGGGGGGGAGCTCTCCCCAGCGAGTAGCCTGGAGTCATTAGATGAGAATGCACAAGCCATCATAGATATGAGGCAGAGAAGGGCAGCACAACGAAGGGGACAATTAGCCAGGTATTTCTATCCCTAATAGGCAACAGCTGGGTTTGGGTGTGGTTCTCCTCAGAAAGGTTGAAAAGGCAGGCCCGCCCTTCCTGTATTGTGGAGAGTTATCTTTTGGGAGTCCTGTGACCTTGCTTCGATCCTTGGCGTCTCTGATTCTGGCTTGTGGCCTTGAAGGCTGAAAACTTGGGGGAGGCATGGGTTTTATTATCTACAGTGGTGTGAGTGCCAGCAAGAAGCCTGTTGTATTGTCTGGCCGTCGTGACTCTTCTGTGAAGCTTCATAGCATTCCAGTTTGTAAGAACAGTTTTTGTTATCTGTGTTTGTTTTCAAAGATATAAAATGACTTTGCTTTTTACCAGCGTGTCTGGCTACTCTTTTTAGTTGGTGTTGACGTCTGGGGGAACCCAGACAGAACAGGTGGTCTGTAGTATACTCCAATTGTGGTGTTGCACTTCTTTTCTTTTATGTTGACCCATATGATTTCTAGGGGGTTGTCTTCTTTGGTTGGGCATAGCTCTGTGGCAGTGTAGTGGTCTTTTACGTATAGTGCAACTCCACCTCCTTTCTTATTTGACCTGTTTTTCTTGAAGAGGTTGTAACCCTTTATAATCCACCTATAAGCTGCTCAAGCCATTATTAGTTAATGCCTTACTGACATAAGGAATGCAATCTGCATTCTCTAGTTCAAGTATGAATGTATATTAGAGTGTTTGTAGCATAAAAGAAAAAAAATGTTATATTCTTTCTCTATTTGCCCCCAAATTGACTGGTGGTTGATTGATTTTGGAGTGACTGTTTTCTGGAACTATTTATCATGAATTCAATGTGTCTGCATTCAAACAGTGGTAAGGATCTCAATGAATAGCTGTTCTCTCAAGGAGCAAAAAGAAGGCAGAAAGTTTTAAGATTCCTAACAATTTTTCCCATTTCACTTTGTTTCCTTGAAACTGAAAATTCAAATAGTCACAGAAAACTTTGTGTGCAGGTGAGATGAATGAGAGGGTTCTGCTGCATCTGTGATTTACACTTCCTTTTAAAACTTTTTCTTCACTAACCCCAGCCTGCTTGGCCAATGCCCATATTGGTTGAGGATGAGGCAAGTTGATATCTACCACATTCAGAAGGCCCCAGGTGAGAATTGGGTATCATGAGGCAATTGCTGAGCTGGGCACTCCTCTTCAAAGCAATTTTTGCAAGTTTTCTTTTTACAAGGGGCAGATACTATGTGCACCAGGGGGTTAGATCCAGCAGCTCATAACAGGTTCTGGAGAACTGGTAACAGAAATTTTGAGTAGTTTGGAGAACAGGCAAAATACCACCTCTGGCTGGCCTCAGAGTGGGGTGGGAATGGAGATTTTGCAATATCCTTCCCCCAGGAATAGGGTGGGAATGGAGATTTTGTAATAGCCTTCCCCTGTCATGCCCAGCAAGCCACACCCAGCAAGCCATGCCCACGGAACCGATAGTAAAAATGTGGATAAATGAGATTCAGAAGTCTTCAGAATTGTTCTTTTATTCAATGAATTAGTTCTAGTGTGACTGTCATGCTTTTTTGGCTGGATGCAAATTGATGCAATATTTAAAATTAAATATTATATTCTTGAATAAACTAAAACTAATAACAATAATCCCCAAAAAATGATGGATAGGACAAGAATTTGCACTGAACCAGCCCTGGGGGACCCACAGCTCAGAAGCTGAATACATGAAAGAATGTAATAATACTCTGGGCAAGGAGCCTCTGGGTAGGATTTCGGTTCCAACTATCCATCTGTCCTTATGTTTGCCATTAACATTTTTGGTGGCAGGGTGTTCCAGAGGGATACTATTTCTCCCTTACAACTCCCCCTTCCCCTCCCGGTGGGAGAATATTTTATGTGATAATTTTCCTTCTGTATAGAATTAAGGAAATTAAGCTAACTAAAGCTGACCTAAGTGAAGCTCAAGGGATCAATAAACTGAAATCTTTTCCATTTGGGATGATTTCATCTTCTTTAGTCATTGCTAAACCCCATTAAGAAATCGAGAAGGCATGGAATTGCACTTATAAAAAATACTGAACACGGAAATGTGGTTTATCTCACAACATTTTAATGCAACCTACCTGAATCTAAATATAGCATTAAATCCCACTGAAACTTAATAGAACAAAAGGCCAAAGAGACAGAGAGAAAGCATAAGTGCAATATATTTTTATTAGTCTAGCAGCTTGTCAGATGCAAGCAACCAGAACTATGTGTGAATCATCTCAAGCAGATGACTCAAGTATCACCTATGAATAGCAATAGCAATAGCATTTAGATTTAGATACTGCTTCACAGTGCTTTACAGCCCTTTCTAAGCGGTTTACAGAGAGTAAGCCCCCATCAATCTGGGTCCTTATTTTACCAACCTTGGAAGGATGGAAGACTGAGTCAACCTTGTGCCTACTGAGATTCGATCTGCCAAACTGTTGGCAGATGGTGGTCAGCAGAAGTAGCTTGCAGTACTGCACTCTAACTCAGTGTTTCTCAATTATTTTCTGTTGTGCCCCCACTAGGAAGAAGTAAACATTTTGTGCCCCCGCAACTCTCTGCTGGGATGATTGTTTACGATATTCAGCATGTTTTCACTAAAAAATGGGCCTGACTCAAGTAGTACATGGTCTGACTCAGGAGAGGGGACATGCACCCGACATGGTATTCCTCTCTGAGCAATTGAGTCTGAGTCTAAGGGGCTTAGAAGTGTTGCCTTTGTCATGGTCAGACCATTTCCTACTGCGGCTTGACTTCCTGGCTCCAATCCTCCCCTGCAGGGAGGTGGAACCGACTAGGTGATTCCGCCCCAGACACCTGATGGACCTAGAGGGCTTTCAAAGGGTGCTTGGGGTTATACCAGATGCACTCGTCCACAGTTCGGCAGAGTCTCTTGCCATGGCCTGGAATAAGGCTGTGATGGAGGCTCTTCACCAGATTGCACCATTGCGACCTCTCTGTGGCACTAGACTTCGGAGAGCTCCTTGGTTTACCGAGGAACTCTGGGAGTTGAAACGCCAGAAAAGACGTCTAGAAAAGCAATGGAGGAAGAGAAAATCCGAATCCGACCGAACACTTGCAAGAGTTCATATTAAGACTTACAAAGTGGTGCTCAAGGCGGCAAGATGCGCGTAACATGCCACCTTGATTGCATCAGTGGAATCTCACCCGGCCACTCTTTTTAGGGTGACCCGCTCCCTTCTTAACCAGGGTGGACTTGGGGAGCCCTTGCAGAGCAATGCCAAGGATTTTAACACATTTTTCGCTGATAAAATCACTCGGATCCGGGTATACCTCAACTCCGATTGGACAACAGAATCGGCTGATAATGAGTCAGTCGAGGTGACTGGGACCCATCCTTGTCCATCTGTCTGGGAAGAGTTTGATCTGGTGACATCTGATGAAGTGGACAAGGCCATTGGAGCTGTGAGTTCCGCCACCTGTTTGCTGAATCCCGTGTCCCTCCTGGCTGATTTCGGCCAGCAGGGAGGTGACATGGAGCTGGGTACAGGAGTTTGTCAAAGCTTCTTTGGGGAGGGGGTCCTTCCTGGCTCCCTACAAGGAGGCACTTGTGTGCCCCCTCCTCAAGAAGCCTTCCCTGGACCCAGCCATTCTCAACAACTATCGCCCAGTCTCCAACCTTCCCTTTATGGGGAAGGTTATTGAGAACGTGGTGGTGCTCCAGCTCCAGTGGTCCTTGGAAGAAGCCGATTATCTAGGCCCTCAACAGTCGGGTTTCAGGCCGCGTTGATGGATGATGTCTGGCGGGCCCGGGACAGGGCTTATCCTCTGTCCTGGTGCTTCTTGACCTCTCAGTGGCTTTCGATACCATCGACCATGGTATCCTTCTGTGCTGGCTGGAGGGGTTGGGAGTGGGAGGCACTGGCCTCCAGTGGTTCTCCTCCTACCTCTCTGGTCAGTCACAGTCGGTGTTAGTGGGGTGCCTCAGGGGTCGGTCCTCTCCCTCCTGCTATTTAATATCTATATGAAACCACTGGGCGAGATCATCCAGGGGCATGGCGTGAGGTATCATCAGTACGCTGATGATACCCAGCTGTACATCTCCACCCCATGTCCAGTCAATAAAGCAGTGCCTGGAGGCTATTAGGATGTGTTAGGTGCCTGGATGTGCCGGTGCCTGGAAGCTGTTAGGGTCTGGTTGGGTATCAACAGACTCAAATTAAACTCTGATAAGATGGAGTGGCTATGGGTTTTGCCTCCCAAGGACAATTCCATCTGTCCATCCATCACCCTGGGGGGGGGAATTATTGACCCCCTCAGAGAGGTTCTGCAACTTGGGCGTCCTCCTCGATCTAACATTAGAGAAACATCTTTCAGCTGTGGCGAGGGGGGCGTTTGTCCAGGTTCGCCTGGTGCACCAGTTGTGGCCCTACCTGGACCTGGAGTCACTGCTCACAGTCACTCACGCCCTCATCACCTCGAGGTTTGACTACTGTAACGCTCTCTACATGGGGCTACCTTTGAAAAGTGTTCGGAAACTTCAGATCATGCAGAATGCAGCTGCGAGAACAATCATGGGCTTTCCCAGATATGCCCATGTCATATCAACACTCCACACTCTACATTGGTTGCCAATCAGTTTCCGGTCACAATTCAAAGTGTTGGTTATGACCTATAAAGCCCTTCATGGCATCGGACCAGAATACATGCGGGACCGCCTTCTGCCGCATGAATCCCAGCGACTGATTAGGTCCCGCAGAGTTTGCCTTCTCTGGGTCCCGTCGACAAAACAATGTCATTTGGCGGGACCCAGGGGAAGAGCCTTCTCTGTGGTGGCCCCGACCCTCTGGAATTAACTCCCCCCGGAGATTAGGATTGCCCCCACCCTCCTTGCCTTTCGCAAACTCTTAAAACCCACCTCTGCCACCAGGCATGGGGAAATTGATTTCCCCTGGCCGTTTCACTTTATGTATGGATTGTTTGCAGTGTATGACTGTTTTTTATATTAAGGGTTTTTATCTGTTCTTTTTAATAATTGGATTTGTACTGTACTTTGCTGTTGTGAGCCGCTTTGAGTCTTCAGAGAGGGGTGGCATACAAATCTAATAGATAGATAGATAGATAGATAGATAGATAGATAGATAGATAGATAGATAGATAGATAGATAGATAGATAGATAGATAAACTCAAGCGATTTATCAGTGTGATTGGGATGTAATGTGTTTAAGTGACAACTTAATTTATTTTTCTTCATGCTGTCCACTGCCAACATTTTTAGACACAGTAAGCATACCGGTCTTTCTTGTCTCCCACCATTGTCACAGTGGAGCCAAGCACTACATATGCTTCGTCATATTTCCTCACTTTATCTTTCGGGAGACTTATGTTTGTGACATTATCTTTGTCTCTCTCCTCCTTCTTTTCATCACTGCTAAATATTTTTTCCATGGTGTCTCTTAAGGGTTTGTTATATGCACTTCACATCTCTTACTCTGTGCTATGTGGTATTGCTTGGTGCAAAAAAAACCCTACTCCCTGTGGCAAAAAAAGCATATTCCCCCAGATCACACACACACCGGCATCGCTCCGCATTCCCCCAAGGAGGCCCTCCCCAGTATTTGAGAAACACTGTGCCATCAAGAATGTTGCCAAACTGACTGCATTCTCATGGGGATGGTTAGACAAGGCTTCCAAGATTCTGGGGGAAGTCAGGCCTGTGTCACTTCCTGCAGTGTAAAGATTCTAAGCTCACCACCCTCTTAACCGAGCTGGAGATTCTATCAAAGCAGCTGTGGGCTATTCAGGAGACGGGGAGGAGACTATAAATTAAGATGCTGTCCGCAACCAAATGACTGAAGATAGCTTGCTTATTTACACGTGCTATCACACGGGGTGAAGATTTGATCATGTAGTTACAGCTATTATAGTCCCTTCTTTGCTTTGCCCCCAAAGCTCTGGGTGCTTCTGTAGTTACATCACTTTGCATCAAAATTCACATGCATTTGTTCCTCCAATACTTCTTATATTTATTTCTTGCCTTTTCTTAACTGTTATAACCAAGCAAATGGCAAATTGGCATTGGCAATTTACCTTCACATCTCAGGACTGCATTATCCCAAACCACATTGCCTTCCTTCAAGACACAGGTGATTGTTTCTGAGCCATGGGTCCTTATGAAGCCTTCATCACACAGGAAAGAGACTGAGCTCCCAAGTTGGAGGCTATCACCAAAACGTTTCCCATTGACCGGCACGCCTGGATCAGGACATTCATTGTGTCTGAAGGCTGGAAAGAAACAAGAAAACATGGTGAAGTAAATGCATTTTACCCCAAGCAAAATGTCCCCCCTGCATTTATCTTAGGCTTCTTGTCTTATTTATTTATTTATTTTTACTTTTTGGTCAAACATGTACAAGATAACAAGTACATGAATAAACATAACAGATAAATGAGGACAATAAGATAATAAGACAGGAATGGTATACATGTCCCTTACAGATCTCTTAGGAATAAAGTGAGGTCAAAGGTAGACAGTCTGAGGGTTTGGGGAAGAAACCAGAGTCAGGTAGTGCATTCGAGGCATTGATCACTGAAGTTGTATTTTCAGCAGTCGGTTTTGCAGTGGTTTACATTAAGTTTGTATCTATTGTGTGCTCATATACTGTTGTGGTTGAAGCTGAAGTAGTCATTGACAGGTAGAACATTGTGGCAGATGATTTTATGAACTACATTTAGATTGGTTCGAAGGCAATATAGTTGTGTAAGCCCGGGATTTCAAGTCTGATGGCGTACGGAGAGGAGCGGCATACAAATCTAATAATAAATCTAATAAAATAAATAAATAAATAAATAAATAAATAAATAAATAAATAAATAAAATAAGGTATTCTGTTGCGAGAGGAGGAGTGGAGGACACTTCTAGTGAAATATTTTTGAACTCTCTCAATCTCGGTATTAATGTCTGATATGCAGTGCGGGTTCCAGACAAGTGAACTCTATTCGAGAATTGGTCTAGCTAATATTTTTTATGCTCTAGTTAGCAGTATAATATTGCCAGAGAAGAAGCTACACAAGATTAGATTGACTACTCTTAGTGTCTTTTTGGCAATGTTGTTACAGTTGGCTATAGCACTTAGATAATTAGATATCAGTACTGCAAGGTCCTTGACAGAATGAGCACCAAAAAGCATCTTAGTTTGTTCCTTTGCTTTCTCCTGCTTTCTTTTAGCAATCTTGCCAGTCCGAAATGCATCTCCAATGTGGACCTGAAAACTCTATTGGGGTTATGAAGAAGGAGGTGAAGGTGCAAATAACAACTGAATGAAGTCAGTTGTATATGAAGCAATAGACCCATATGTTCACAATTGATTGAAAATCTCCTGTCCCTGTAATTCTGGAGAGGTGAAACCCCTGGATATGTCCTCCTGCTCTTTTTATAGAGACATTCAAACAAAATTTATTTATCTGATAATTAATAGGTATTCTGGCCAGTTTGATACTGTTAATCTTCAGTGGTTGCTTAAAATATGAATGGATAATAATCATAGTGCAGGTAGCTAGATTCTGCACAGCAACCCGAAATATTCCCTGGAACCTTGATGAATACTCCATAATAATAATAATTTTACATAATTAATGCACTAAATCTTTTAATATTATCCCCCTGTTGTAGTTTAGTACTTAGTAACTATAGACTTTCACAATTTAAAAATTAATAATATATTATAGCTTAGGTTATGTTCCTTGTTTATGTGCAACTAATTAGTAGGATGCTAAATTTTGATTTCAACATAGATTTTATTTGTTATTTGTCATTATGTTATGCCAGATCTTTTGACTAGATATTATTTGAATATTTTTAATTGCACTGGTCTTTGACTATAATAAATATGTGATTGATTGAATAACCCATATGATAGAGAGAAAGAGGTGAACCTTAGGCTTAGAGCTTGTTCCCAACCAGCTGGTTTTATTTGATAGAAGTAGCTTAGATTCTGCATTATAAAAATGTCGGTCTTTATACCTATGATCTTAAAAGTGGTATACATCACATCAAGAAATAAAATTATACAGTTCACCGAAAGAGGGAAAATATGTGTTGTTTCTCCTGTATGAGTACAGAAAGATTATATGCAGGAGGAGAAAGAAAAGGAGGGTTACCCTGATTTTTACCTTGATAAGACCACCACTTTTGCACAGGAGTTTGTTAGACTCATTTATTTCCTTTCCTCCAGGAACTAAGGGTGCTATTATTATTTGGGGGGGGGGGGGGGAATCAGTCCTCTATTTTTTCCCATAATAGCAATGCTGTTAATAATTTGGTGTAAAGAAAGGAAGTTGGTGAGGTAGAAACCAGCAGCTTCACACTAGAAAGAGCTGTTATGCCAACACAGATCAGGTGTTATAGATGCCATCAACAGAATTACCTCTATTGACTTAGAAAGCTATGAAGAAAACCTAAAATTTAAATCCTGGAGCACAGGCTTATGTAGAGAGTTCAATTTATGTGTAATGCAGGGGGTGAATGAATGGCTTTACTCTGCTTTGCCATAAAGGGGCAAAAAAAGCTAGTTAGATCTGAGAACCTATCATTAAGTAAGTCATACATAGGATTAAGTATCTGTAGTGGTAGGTCTTACTATTTGAAGGCTGACTCTTGAGTAAGAGAAAAGGATTTGATTTTCCCACAATCTCTCAGTGTAAGTCTTCCTGAACTGATGTGTTCAGAGTCACTGTGTCTGAATTGGGTGGCTATATAAATTTGTTTAATAAAAATAAATAGGCATGGCTGAAGATAATTAGAGAAATGTCTATATCCAGAACTGTCAGAAAAATCATATTCAATTCTGTTGTCCGGCCTTGATACAGGATAGAAATAATTGCCTCTCGGGTGATTTACAAAACCATAAAATAACAATAAAATCTGTGACTCTTTAGCTATAAATATTTAATTCATAACTCATATGACATAAATGCCCGGAGAAAATGGGCAGGTATCAAATTAAAAAGTAATGTTTTCAATGCTTTAACACAATCCTCAATGATTGCGGCTTTGCAGACCGGTGGGAGGGGGAAGAGGGGATGGTTATGTGAGAGCGGCTGGCAAGCGGCCCAGACAGCTCCATTTGTTCGAATAGTGTGCACACACACCTGCTGCTCACTTCAATGGAGCACACTATTGCTCAACTAAGTAAAGATGTGTGTGCGTGTGCTCACCAGCTCTTTCCACAGCCTAGTTGCAAACCCACAGACTAGGGACCTTTGCCTTAACACATGCAAATAATATAGGACTTTAGCACACCCTTCCCTTCCCTTCCCTTCCATTCCATTCCTAACTTTACGTTTAAAATGTATTTTTCATCTTGAGATGTTTCTGGAACCTTTAAAAATCCTCTCAGTATTCTTGAAGTGGATCATATTTGCACTCAAAAACAGACATTTTTAACTTAGAAGCACACTATTTTATCAAACAAAATGTTTCAAGGTTTGACAATATCGATTATACCATTTCATAAGATGGATGAGTAGCTCTAGGGGTATTGGTACAAATTTATGAAGTTTGTGCCCTATAGTAATAGCTTGTTTTGGTCTTTCTTTTCCCCCATTTTAATTTAAATAAGTGGGAATTTTTAAAGACCATCATTTATTGGATTTCTATGCATTTTTGCTGGTGTCTTTGATATAACTCATTACATAGACTTAATCCATTTTCCATTATTGGCATCTAGGTTTACAGCTGTGAGGAAAGAAGCTGCTTAAACTGAAAATTACATGGAATCAGGATTCAATTAAAACATATACGATACTTTGTATCTCAGGAGAGCTGAAAGATACTTTATTCTCCTTTATTCAATATGTTCATAACAATCAGATGATGTTGTCATTGTAGTTATATTTTCCTTTTTTAGATAAGTAAGATTGTTTGAATAAAGGAGAGTCTAGAGAGTTTTAGGCAGGAATGTTTTGCCAATTCAATTTGGGGATGGATGGATGGATGGATTTATTTATTTATTTATTTATTTATTTATTTATTTATTTATTTATTTGATTTGATTTGATTTGATTTGATTTGATTTGTATGCCGCCCCTCTCCATAGACTCGGGGCGGCTCCATAGACTCGGGATGAATCTGAGATTTGCCATATGCAAAATGTATGTTTTGAGATGTGAGGTAACTTTTGCATGCATATTGTGACAAGGATAACTTTCTTACTCTCAATCCAAATCTACATTTTTAAAACTTTATCAAGAACAATGATAAAGAACCTCTAAAAACCAAATGAGAAAAATAAAAACCCCTCAACCCCTCCCCCTCCAAAATATAGATTAGTGACTTTGATTAACCTGTCTTCTAATCCAGTATGACAAATTATTTTTTTTTAATAATAGCAGGTTTGCAATTGCCAACCTGAAATCCCATTAATTTTGTAGAGCCGTTAACCACCGTTGTAACAAAGGTCATTTATCATTCTTGCCAAGTCAATCTAATTGTGTTCCATAGAAAATTATAGGAGAGAGCATGAGTGCAAATTGCCATGTGAAACTGCCATTCACTTGACTATGAAAAGCTTGGAATTAACAGGATCCAAAAATAATTATTGCTAGTGTTTTTTGCTATAGGCAATGAACTTGTTTCTTCAGTTTACAGTGTATTTGGTTGTTTCAGGAGTCTGAGTGGGACAATTTAGTTGACCAATTCAGCTGTTGCAGGATGACAGTCATCATAAAATCATTGCATTGGCTACCACCAGATTTCAGTACCAGGATGTATCAGGTACTGCTTTGCCAAAAACAAATCTGTCCATAAGTAGAGGGCTTGCAAAGCATGGCTCCCCATGCCAAATGTGGGAAAGAGAAACGTCTGGCCCCACAAATATGGGATGATTCGGAACTACCTACAATGGAGGATTGATGGGTGAAGAAAATAATAGTAATAATAATAATAATAATAATAATAATAATAATAATAATAATTTATTAGATTTGTATGCCGCCCCTCTCCGAAGACTCGGGGCGGCTCACAACAATGATAAAAACAATATTATAGTGGCACAAATCTAATATTAAAAGAAATAACTAAAACCCTATCATATTAAAACCAGAAAACAAGATAATGGAACATGCTTAGATGGTTAAATTGACTTCTTCAATTTGAGAAAAAAATAATAATATCGAAGTTTACTATTGACTGGAAACTTCTTTTTGCATAAAAGGCATAAAACAAACACGATTTATGGTTTTAATGATCAGACAGGATGATTATAGAAAGAGGAGAGTTAGATTGCAGAGTAAGAAGTAAGTTTATAATTGCATTTACAACTACTGTAAAAAAGATTGGAAGCTACTATGGTTCTTTTTTTTCTTTTCCATTTTCCCTTCCACTCTTTTCTTGTAATTTTAGCTTTCTCTTTTATTTTTCTTTTTTGTTATTTTACATTGGTTTTTATCAGTTTTATTTTAAAAAAGAACCTTTAATAAAAAATTTTTTGTGTGTGTGTATGTATGTATGTGTGTGTGCGAATTTTGTATGTGGAATAGATAATAAGTTTTCTGTTCCAGCTTTTGCCTCTTGAAGTTCCATAAAATACAGAAATCTATTTCACCAAACCTTTAATCTCAGATGAATGTTTATGTGTATCCATCTGTGGGTGGGAAAGTTTATTTGTTTTGGTACAGGTAATCATTGACGATCATTTTCCCACTTATGAGCATTGCCCCATCCACATGCCACATAATAAAAAACGTCAATTGGAAAATCAGAGTCTCTTTAACAACCATGCTACTAATTTTACTGCAGTGATTCATTTAACAAATGTGGCAAGAAAAAAACAGTAGCAAAAACAGTAGTCATTAAATCAGGTGTGACTCACTCAACAACCACCTTGCTAGCAATGGAAATTCTGACTTAAGTTGTGGTTGTAAGTGAAGGTCTTCCTGTACTGTAGAATCAAAAATGGAACCCAAATCTGTTCACTTGCCACATCAGTCAATTCAGAGAAACTTCAACCAATTTTCACTTAATTGTTGCTTCCTACTTATGCTATTTCTCATTCTGCAAAGATGTGAAAACAGGGATTGCCAGATTTGAGTCAAAATATGCAGTCTGGCCTTAAATATTCAAAAGCTACAGATATGTATATGCCACAGATCCCTTCGGGAGTCAATAGAACTTTGCAGCTGCAAAGCATATTAACATCAAATGATGTTGACATTTGTCATTCACTTATGAGGTTTAATTTACCTGAAAATTATCTGAAAAGAGGATGCAGAACAGATTGTTGCAAATGAAAAATGTTAGTTATAGTAGGAAAGACAGTAAGAATTTACAACAGAGAAAAAAATGTTAAAGAACTAGAGAAATTGACATGTCAAAGAATGAAAGAAGGGCAATTTGCATTTTAAAAAGATTCTCGACCAATATATATTCAGCAATATAAATAAAAGATATGCACAGAGACTCCATATCTCAGAAAATATGGTGAAAGTACAGTAGTGATGATGTCTTGGATCAAGGGACAGTTTCAAATTTCAAGAGCATGTGGTAGATACTTTCTAGGTTATTTGGTTTCCAGTTTGCTTCTGGGCCCAATTCAAGGTGCGATTTTTCACTTTTAAAACTCATAGCACAGGGCCGAACGGTTCCAAGGACTATCTCTCCTTGATTACACCTATCTATCCTAAAATATATGAAGAATGGTTGCAGGAATAGGGTATGTCCAGTGAAAAGAAGAATCGGAAGTGACATGATAGCAGTGTTTTAATATCTAAAGGACTGCCACAAAGGAGAGGGGCTCAAACTATTCTCCAAATCACCTGAAGGTAGAACAAGAAGCAGTAGATTGACCTAAGCAATGTGCCAAAAGGGTGTGTGTGGATGTGCTAGCATGTGTGCATGTGTCCACACCCCTTCCCTCACTGCATGCATGCATGTACACACCTGTGCTGCTCCTCACGCATGCGCTCAGGCCTTACTGAAGCCTGATATGTGAAGAAAATGTCCAAACATGCAAATGAGAAGTTCGAGAAAACACACTTCCAGTTTGCCCATTGTGATGTTTTTTGCACTCTGGGCCTTCAGGAAGCTTCCCTGAACCCTCCGGAGTGCAAAAAGCAGCACAACGGCAAACCAAAAGTGCGTTTTTCCAAAATTCCAGTTTGTCCATTGGGTGATATTTTTTTTTTCCTCTGGGGCTTCAGGGAAGTTTCCCTGAAGCATCCGGGGGGGTGAAACAGCCTTTCCCAAGGCCAAGAATCAGCTGGCCAGAACACTCATAAGCTAGAGCTAACACAGGTTAACACTTTGCTTCCCCTCCAAGGAATGGTATGGCTGCGCGTACCACCTGTGCCATAGGTTTGCCATTGGACTAGAAGATTAGAACCAAAGTCCCTTTCAACCTGATTATTCTGTTATCCCATTAGATCTTTCATGAGTGACATTTTACAGGTCCCATGTATTAAGATCTTTCAATTGGTGGGACACAGGAGACAAGCCTTTTCTGCCACTGTAGTCCTTCCATAGCTTTCTATTTATGTTTTAATCTGATTTTGTAAACTGTTTTATTGTTGGTTTTATTGTAACCGCCCCTACTTGCTTTGTGCAAGATGAGAGACCATGTGAATTTGATAAATAAGTAAATAAATCTACTTTGGAAACTTTGATTGTTCACAAATGGCTGTGATGCTGAGTGTGCGCCCTCCTCCCTAACAGGATATCCACCCTAGTAAAACCATCCTAGTAGAACTTTGTTTCCATCCTAGTAGACCCTTTGCAAAGTCCAAAAACACTCCTGGTCATAAATATGAAGCTACAGGGTTTTTTTTTTTTTTTTTTTATTTATTTATTTATTTATTTATTTATTTATTTATTTATTTATTTATTTATTTATTTATTTATTTATTTATTTATTTATTTATTTATTTATTTATTTATTTATTTATTTATTTATTATTCATTCATTCATTCATTCATTCATTCATTCATTCATTCATTCATTCATTCATTTATTTATTAATTAATTAATTATTTGGATTTGTATGCCGCCCCTTTCCGAAGACTTCCTTGTATAGCATATCAGTTACCTATTCAATTTACTATTTAAGGTTGGTTAAGATTGGAAGCTTTCTATCATGAAAAATGCCCCGGGGAAAACCAAACCAAAACCCCATCAGAACCAATATTGATTTACCAGCAGTAGCATTTTGTACTGATCTGTGCATTTTCGAGCTGCCACCCTAATTGAAAACAACAAAGAGGTAGCCCTGAATGCTGCCTTGCACACCTATTCCTACAGTATCATCCTTTCTGTTGACTTACTGGTAAACGTGATGTTGAAGCCACGCTTCTCAGTGGAGTGATCTGTCTGGAATTCCAGCCTGGCAACATGGCCACTACTGGTCAGAGAAGATGGGAGTTGGCTTCCAGAGAAGGTCCCAAGAGTGGGTGATTCAGCTGTTCCACCATCCTTCACTGCCAAGAAGTCAAACTGAGGCTCCACGTCAAAATCATTGAAAGCCAAATGGATCCGGCTTTCAGGTTTCGCGATGATTAGCCAGACACAGTGCAAGCTGCTGCCATATTCCTCTGGGTAATTTGGGGAGAGCACAATCCCAGATGGACTGGTAAAATTGAAGAAGCAGGAAACTGCAGTGAAAAAAAAAAACAAAAGGAAGGGAGGGAGGGAGGAGGAGAGAGTGTCACTATACATGAAACTTAATCAGATGAATTTAATGCCAGTTCTTTGCATTTTGGGGGCTGTAAAGACAATGTAAGAAAATGAATTGCTATCTTGTTAAATATAAAGTTGTCTATTTCTCAAAGTAGCTTTCTCCCTCCTTTAATCTTTGTTTTGTTTTCTATTTTGCTTCTTTGAAATACTCATCAACATTAGCAATTATAGACTGGAGAATTCAGTATTGCATATCAAGCTACAAATATAAATCTTTATTATATTACAAAATAATTATATGTCATTTGCAATAGCCTTTCAATGCCACACTTAGCTTTATCTGTACAATTGAAGTAACTGTACGGTCATTATCACCTCAAATTTACACTTATGTAAAAAAATATTCTTATCTTTAAAAGTGATCAAATTATTGTGTCAGGAAAATTTAGGATCCTTTTTTATTTTTGGTTTTTAGAAATGTCACTGTACCTAACTGATATCTGAATTCTGTGTAATGTATTAATTGGATCTTTTATACAATAAAACCACCAAATTGGGGGTGGGGGAATTGCAGTCCCCTTTGATTGGAGAGCAATTTAGAAGAGTGAAGTATAATTAAAAACAGCCACCATGAATATGATACAAGGTTCAACTTTCCCACCACCCAGTTTCAATAAATAAGTAGGAATTTTCAAAGGGATTTTTGTTTTGTGGGAGAAATAGGTCTGAATTCAAGTTCAAAATGCAATAAAGGAAGAAGCAATATTTATTGACCTAAAGGGATCTTTGCTAATGTGCTTTACAGGATGAGTAATTAAAGTGAAACACACACACACTTTACATAATATGTCAGTTAAAACTGTGTATATGAAGTTGTGGAACCCAATTTTTTGAATATTATGCTAAACATGAGATAAAGCAATTGGATATGATAAAATTATTTGGTCGTTTCAGGCATTCCAGGTCTAATTTGTGTATTTGCTGGATTTAAATATCGTTTTCTAGACCATACAGTGTTTCAAATAATTTTCTGACAAGAGGTTTTGAAATTGACCAGTGACATTGATTTAATGATTGGTAGAATAAGATCAAACTGTACATTAAAATGCAAATTCTTATATAAGCATATGCCTGTTTTTGCCTGTTCTACAGCAATCTATTGATTTTTGTTGTTTTAGAGTCATATGGTGCTTTCCCTTCAGAAATTCAATCATAAAATAATTTTTTTCACTTATTGCCAAAAAAGCAAGGGGAAAAAGTTTATTTTGTAAGGAATAAAGATTAATGATAATACAGGTATGTCTCTGCTTAGCAACCATAACTGAAGCTGGAATTTCTGCTGTATGTCACTGTGCTAATTAAGCAGATTGCCACATGACCTGACTTGGTTTTACAACTATTTATATGATGGTCATCATGTCTATGCAAATAATACAAATGCAAATCATTAAGTGGATCACATGGTCATTAAACAAACCATATGGTCATAAAGTGATTTCAAATCAATGTTATTTGCCAGCAAAAAGCGCTGGCCAATTATTGCCATGTGTCCCCAGAACACTGCAACCAGTCATAAATGCAAATGACTCTCCATGGTCCAACACCTAAAACGTGACCATGGAGGGAAATTAACAGTTGTGACTTCAAGGGTGACTTGTAAGTAACTTTTGGAGGGAGAAGTAATTTAAGCAAGGACTACCTGTAAAGAATATTTCTTACATTACCCAAGATAATCCAGCTTATCTTTTTTTATGGATGCTGAGACAAACCTTTTTCACAACCCATGGCTATCTACTCAGAGTGCAGTGGACCAACATTAGCAATAATTCATTCAAAGCTAGACCAGATATTTAAAATACTGAAATATTTAACTTCTATCAGTAGATTTTCATGAAACTCTTCAGATATCTATTGGCTTGTCAGTTCAGTTTATTTATCAGTTCAGAACTAGCCTTTAGGTCAAGCTGCAATTTCATCATGGCAGCATGGAAGTCATTTTCTTGCAACACATTCATGTTGATTTGTTCATGGATATACTGTATATTGGAGACGTATGGATGGATATCATCATATCTTTCCTTCTCAAACTTTTCCCATGCATTCTCTCTCTCTCTCTTTCACACACACACACACACACAACATGAAAGGAAGCCATGGAAATGGTTTAGTACAGATCTTGATCAAGTTGCCCCAATATGACCTGGTCTTGAAAGCTTCAATTACATATCACTGGAGGTTTTTAAGAGAGATTGGGCAGTCATTTGTCTGGAATGGTATAAGATCTCTTCACTAGAAGACCTCCAAGGTCCTTTCCAACTCTTATTCTGTAATTATAGATTTATTCAGTCTATATCTTTAGTAAGATCAAGCAGAGGAAACTAAAATTAACCTAGAAGCATCCCTAACTCTTATTTTGTGACCTTCCGGCACCAAAAGTTTCTGCTGCTGAAATTTGATGAGTGACTGTCTTTCATAATGAATGAATTTTGGTTGGTCTGAGGACTATCAATATGATGGTGCATAACTACCAAATTGTCTACTTTAGCTGGAATTTCAAACATCAAATTTGTTCCCTTCTCGCCTCTAGATTAGGTGTTTTCAGTAGTATAAACTGAAGATGGAGAAAAATGTCTAGCTACAAGATTTGATGGAGCTAAGGTCTGAGTTCAAAGGTTTGTTCCCGAAAACAATGTGATGATATATGTGCAATCCTCTATTAGTAAATGTGGAAAAAGAGGTAACAATTCTGTCTTGGAACAGACACATGGACATAGACACTCAGAGTCCGTAGCAATGGTCAATACTGAAAATAGTACCTGCTACTCATGTGCAAAGAAATCTACAGTGGAACCAATGTAATACTTCTCATTAAGACTTAACACTGTCCTCTTTACAATAGTGTTTGCTATGAATAAGCGAGGACAATTTCTTTTACTTCTATAACATTAACTTCTAAGTACATTTTATATTTATACCTTTAAGCCTTTGGATTTTTTCTTTAAAAAACCCCTCTATTTAAACATTTTTGCAACTGTCTTCCTCAATATGCCTTTATTTTTTTCTAAACAATTTTCCCTAATATACAGTTTACCATGTTGTATGCAATTTATACAATGTTTATGTTCCTTTATTCCAGTATTTTGAATGCTGAACGGCATGCTACCTTCCAGAAAAATATGAAAATTAGAAGACAATATTTCAGTTTGTATAACAACCTCAAGCTGCACCAAGATCAATCTATATTTATTAATTAAACAAATTTATAGAACATTCATCCATCTTGACAAACCTAACTTTTGATGACTACTAATTTATAAACACCAATTAAAATACCTATTTTTTAAAAAACCCGAGTCAAGTTATCCCTAAGAATTCTCCAACAGAATAAAACAACACATACGTGCCAACTCCACTGACATCCTAGCCTTTATACCGGGGGGAGGGTGGAACATACCTGTAGATCTTCAAATCTTTCAAAAGGCCAATAGGCAGGAGTGGATTCCTATTACCGCTGCTACTACTGCGCTGTGCACACAACTTCAAGTTTCTTGCTTGCATGTGCACATGTCCAAGTGTGTTTTTGCTTCTGTGCATGCTCAGGAAACAAAATTGTGCAAGGGGATGCACACGCCATGAGATTTCAGCAATTGTTTTGTTCCGCACATGAGCAGAAGCAAAAAAAATTGCTGAAATTTCATGTGCATATTTTGCTTCCTGTGCATGCGCAGAACCAAAAACACACTGGGACACATGCACACAAGAGACCTGAAGCTGTGCATGCAGTGTAATGATCATTATCAGTGCACAGTCCTTTACCATACCGGTAGCAACCTACTACAGTGGTACCTCTACTTAAGAACTTAATTCATTCCGTGACCAGGTTCTTAAGTAGAACAGTTTGTAAGTAGAAGCAATTTTTCCCATAGGAATCAATATAAAAGCAAATAATGTGTGCAAACCCATTAGGAAAGAAATAAAAGCTCGGAATTCAGGTGGGAGGAGGAGGAAGAAGAGAAGGGGAACAGTCGCTGTTGAAGGAAGAAGGTGAGGTGAGGGGAATTGAAAAGAGGGACTCTGAGGTGGTGAGGAAGAGTACGCGCCTCCCATACACCCCTGCTCCTTTGACCAAAAGGACTGCAGCTGCTGATAGCTGACTGCAGCTGCTGACAGCTGCTGCTTCTTCCTTCCCATCCCGAAGGGCTCCCATCTTCTCTCGCTCACTCGCTTTTTAGCCAGCACCTTTCATTCACTGTGGTGATTCCTCGGTTTGGCTGAAGCCGAGTTGATTTGGCCGGGGCGAAGCACCCCCTTTTGCCTTTCCGCGCCCAGACGCTCCGAGAGGAAACAAAATGCTTTGTTTGCTCTGGATTGCCAAAGCCTCCTTTAAGCGCCACCGAAAGGCTCCTCTGGCAGCATGGAAAAGCCTGAGATGGGCAGGATTAAAGGGTGAACAGCAGGAAACTGATCGGGCCTTTGTGCTGCTCTCAAATTTCCTGGGAATTTTTTCCAGGCTCGGGTACTTAAGTAGAAAATGGTTCTTAGACGAGGCAAAAAAAATCTTGAACACCCGGTTCTTATCTAGAAAAGTTATTAAGTAGAGGCATTCTTAAGTAGAGGTACCACTGTACTGCCAATAAGATATCTGAACTTTGGGGTGGGGGGACTGTTTTCCATAAGGTTTGTTGAATTGTAAACCAAACACATTTTGCCCAATTATGGAAACAGAGTAAACGGTCCAAGGTATCTAGAGGATAACTATATAACAGGCCCACCCTCATTTATCATACCAATCAAAGAGAAGGGATAAATTAGATAGGGACAAAAAAAAAATCTGTGCAGTTGAATTATGGAGTGCTTATAGAACAGCTTGGCTTCAGAAGTTGTGGGTTTTCCATCACTGGAGATTTTTCCAAAGAGATTGGACATCCATTTGTCCAGAAGGGTATAGGATGGTGATGGCTAAAGGGTGTGTGCACGTGTGCATGTGCCCACACCCATGCCCTCCTCCCACATATGTGCACAATCCCCGCATTGTCCCCCATGCATGCACATGGGCCTCACTGAAGGCTACAGACTTCAGAGTTGGATTAGAAGACCTCGAAGGTCCCTTCCAATAATGTTTTACTGTTATTTTCATTGAAAAACAATTTAAAGTCACCACAACAGCATCTCCTTTCCTATTTCTGTTCTCCAACCATATTTGATATTCTCCATGGAAGAAAATGAGAGCATATTCTTAATCTTAAATAAATAAATCCCTTAGAATTGAATTATAGTTGTAATAAATAAAAACCAATGCAATCTCCGTTTTTATTTTAAATTTTTTTGTAAAGTCATCTCTACCCCATGGGATGCTAAATTCTGGAATACAACCCTATCTTGGGCAAAAGAACAATTTATTTTGGTTTGGTTTGAAAGGCCATCATTCAGTTTACCTGAATATCATTGCATTTGGTATTATAAAAGACAGGGGGGAAGCCTCCTTCCATCCATTGCATTGTGTGAACATCCTTTAGCAGAGGCTCAAATCTCAATCTTTGCTCATTATGGGAGAAGACATCTAATATGTCAAATATCAATTTCTAAAATATAGCGGCTGCATGTTTTTCCCGTCACCTTTCCCCAAACTGCAAACTCTCCTTTTCTCCTACTCCTCCTTCTCTCTTCCTCAGGATTTCTGGCTATTTTAAAATATAAAGTTATCCCTTCTGCTCATTAAGCGGCTGAGCTTTCTACATTGCCCACCCTTTCCTCAGTCCTCTTGGGCTTAATTCCAAACAGCTGCTATGGGCGGAAGCCAAATTATATCTCTCCCTTGGACTTGCCATGATAATTTTATACACCTCTATCACATCCCCCCTCCCATTCCTGTAAGTGGTTCCAACATTCTGCAGATAGTAGGCATGGATGGTTAGACAAGCACCACGCAAAGCCCAAGAAAAAGTCACAGATGCAAGGAATCGACTGCTCAGAGTCCAGTGAAGAAAACAACCTGATATGCACCACCATGACGACTTAAGGCAAAACCGCTCCCCATCCTCTGCCATTATGCCACCATCAGGAGGGGGACCAGCAGCTTCAGCTAACGAGGTGTGAAGCCAGATGGTGGAAAGTAAAGGCAATTAAGAAAAACATGTTTAGAGCACAACTGCGAATAGGGAGCCTGCTCAGCTATCCAGAGGGAGCTTTTACCACACTGTGGCTGATGAGGTCCATTGGCTTCTCATAGCAAAGAGGATCTTTAATTGGACCCATCTCCTGGATGTCCAATCCATTTACAGTTAGGCTGGTTTATTCCACCCGCAAACATTTGCCTCCCACATTTTGCCTGCCCCCTCCTGGTCCTTTCCCATCCCTACAGCTCTCAGCAGATATTTCTTGCTAATTAACAAGTAGGAATATAATGATGCTCAGATGAGCTTTCTTAAACCTATAACTATAATGAACTGGGCCTTTTTGTCATGTCTTTGCTTGTATTTTCTCCTTGCCAAAGGGCCTAATGGCTGCATTTTATCTTTTAGCAGCTAAACAGAGGCTGACAAACTATTGGCTCCCCTTCAAACACTGTGGGTTTTGTTTTAATTAGGGTGATGAAGAGTAAGTTGGGTTGTCCAAAGAAGGTTTTATTTGGATGCGCTGAGGTAGAGGTGGTAATTCAGCCGGTTCAGAAAGATTCACCTGAACCGGTAGGAGAAGTTGTGGGTGGGAAGGAGGTAGTGTAAAGATTTGCACCAAATACTCAGTTTTGTTTTATGTTTGTGTATGTATAACAGGGGTGGGTTCCTCCTGTTTCAGATTGGATAGCCTGAACAGGTAGCAACCCACTGGTGATATCATGATGCCGTCATATATCCGGTTTGGTCAGTGCTGGTCCATGGGCACTGCCATCATTTTTTTTAAAATGTTTTCTGAAATTTTTACTATTTGGAAGTTTTTTCTTCTGCTGCTACTTGGAAAAGGGCCTCCAGGTTTATGCTTACTTTTATTCCTTTGCCTGAAGCACAGCTGATCAGCTCCTCAGCTGTGTTTCAGGCAGATTATAGCTACTAAACATGCACAGAAGCAGAATTGCATGATGGGGTGCACGTGTGTGTGCAAGCACATTGAGTACGCACATGCGAAACGTCAAAATGTATGTATAAATATTCCTAAAAGAAATCAACCTGGACTGTTCTTTTCAAGGATAGATGCTGAAGCTCAAATACTTTGGCCACAAATGGAGAGAGATGACTCATTGTGTGAAAAACCCTGCTGTTGGGAAAGATGGAAGGCAAAGGGAAAAGGGGAAGGAAGAGGATGAGACAGTTAGATAGTGTCATTGATGCGATGAACATGAATTTTGGCAAACTCCAGGAGACAGTGGAGGACAAGGAGGTGCACTATGGGTTCCTGGGGTTGTCAGAGTCAGACAAATTTTGCAACTGAACACCAACATAAAAATGTGTTTATGTGCATACGAAAAAAACAAAAAAGGAGACTGTATTTCTCTTTCTTAGCAGTTTTCTACTAAAGTTTGAGTGAATTTTGGTGACTTTTCTGGGAGCGATAGAAAAGTAGTTTGGAGCCAAAGGTAGAAGGCTTCAATTGTGATAATTTCAAATGTATTGAAGAGAACATTTCCCGAGGCCCCAAACATCTTGAACCATCTATGTACCATGCAGGCATGGGTTCCCCGTTGCCGCTACCGGTACGCTCCTGGTGATTGGGGCATGCACATCTAGTGAGTGGGCACACGCACGCCAGCATGACATTCAGCTTCTGCACAGGAAGCCAAATATCATGTGAGGACATTCACACACATGAGATTTGACCAATTTTCAGTGATTTCTTTGCTTCTGCGCATGCGCAGAAGCAAAACAACAGTAAAAATCAGTGATATCTCATGCATGCAAGCATCTTTGCATGAGATTTGGTTTCCTGTGGCAAATCTTGCACAAGTGCATACATGCACACATTGGGGACACAGAGCTGCACGCACAGTTCTATTTTCCCTCCCGGAACACCATTCCCCTTGCCCCCCCAGGAACCCAATTCTGGTACCGTGACAAAAGAACTAGGAACTAATACCGGAACTAGTAAAAAACATAAATATAAAAGCTAGTACTAAGTAGAAAATTCTCTTGCCCTGAACTTTTACCATTTTTTAAATTCATTTCTTGAAGAAAAATTTGCTTGCAAAATTCCTTGAAAAAGGAAGAGAATATAGAACAATGTTGTCAAAATCCGTAGGGTTATTGCAGTGATTTAATGATGAAGTTACTAAAGGGTCTATGTGACAGTTATTCATCTGTTTTCAGTGTTTTTAAACACTGAAAAATCTGCAGTCTCTCCTGCATTGCCTATTAATCCAGAGGGAGCAGGTGAAGAAAGATGTTCTCACCCTTTGGGGAAAAGGAATCCTAAATCTGAGTATTTCATTGGCAGTTCTGTGTTAGCAAAAACTTCAGAAGAGAAGGATTTAGGGGTAGTGATTTCTGACAGTCTCAAAATGGGTGAACAGTGTGGTCGGGCGGTAGGAAAGGCAAGTAGGATGCTTGGCTGCATAGCTAGGGGTATAACAAGCAGGAAGAGGGAGATTGTGATCCCCTTATATAGAGCGCTGGTGAGACCACATTTGGAGTACTGTGTTCAGTTCTGGAGACCTCACCTACAAAAAGATATTGACAAAATTGAACGGGTCCAAAGACGGGCTACAAGAATGGTGGAAGGTCTTAAGTATAAAACGTATCAGGAAAGACTGAATGAACTCAATCTGTATAGTCTGGAAGACAGAAGGAAAAGGGGGGACATGATCGAAACATTTAAATATGTTAAAGGGTTAAATAGGGTTCAGGAGGGAAGTGTTTTTAACAGGAAAGTGAACACAAGAACAAGGGGACACAATCTGAAGTTAGTTGGGGGAAAGATCAAAGGCAACATGAGAAAATATTATTTTACTGAAAGAGTAGTAGATCCTTGGAACAAACTTCCAGCAGATGTGGTTGGGAAATCCACAGTAACTGAATTTAAACATGCCTGGGATAAACATATATCCATCCTAAGATAAAATACAGGAAATAGTAAAAGGGCAGACTAGATGGACCAAGAGGTCTTTTTCTGCCGTCAGTCTTCTATGTTTCTATGTTTCTATGGTTTTTTTCCCCAGTTTTGTTTATTTGTTTATACATGACTCCCAGGAGGAGGGGGAAAAACCTGCCTTAATTTTTTTTTCATATTTAAAAGTTCCCTGTACCAGGCATTCTAAAACATTGTGACCTATTATCCTTTTAAAATGATAAAAGGAGTTTATGTGAGCCCAATGGTTAGAATTTCATTGCAATTCAGCTTGAACAAGAAATAAACCTATCGTTTAGTTTTAATCATTAAATGCTCCTCTGTAAATCAGATAAAAAGTGACATGCACTTACAAAATTTTAACCAAAAATAATGGAAATAGGAATCCCTAATAATATTTAAAAACCTTAATTTAATGAGGAGGATGGGTTGCTTATTGCTGCATAATCCCCAAGTTGTAGAGACAGATAGTCATTCACCAACAACAGAAATAAATTACAGAAGGAAGAAAAAGGGAAAGGCCAACGTGTAGCAGAGTTTAATGTGGGCTAAAAGAGTGATGTAAAAGGGAAGGCTTTGGCTTTATTTGTCATGGTGTCCGCAGCTGGTCCAATGAAAAACAAAAGAGATGGTTTGCATCCATCAAAGAAAGGGACTGAGCTACTTGGTATTAAATTCACAGATTTCCTGGAATAACATTTAAGCTGAACAGCGGGGACAGAGAATTAATTGATACAGATCATTTATGTGCCCAGAAATCAAAAATCAATAGGTTTAACAGTGCACACAACAAAGATAAGGATAGGTTTATCAGCCCTGCTGTCAAGCAAATCCAAGCATTTAAAAGAGAGCTCCATACCATGTGCACTAATCAAACAGGTGGCAAGAAAGATGGGGCAGTCAGGCACAAGATAGGTTATGGAGACAGTAAACACAGGGTCAACCAAAATGGACTTAAATGATGATACACCAATGCACAGAGTATGAGGAATAAACAGGGTGAATTAGAAATTCAAGTAAATGAGGGAAGATATGATATAGTTGCCGTTATGGAAACTTGGTGGGATGAAACTGACAAATGGAATATACAGCTAGAGAGATTTAAATTATTTAAAAGAAACAGACCAAATAAAAGAGGAGGTGGAGTTGTACTATATATAAGAAATAACTACACCTCTACAGAAATAGAGCACAACAATAATGAAAATCATCTTGAATGCATTTGGGTCACTATTAAAGTGGACGGGGGAAATGACATTGCCATATGTCTATACCATGATGTAGTTCCCATCTTCAAGAAAGGGGGGGGGGGGGACAAATCCAGGAAACTACAGACCTATCAGCCTGACCTCAATACCAGGGAAGATTTTGGAAAAGATAATCAAGGAACGTATCAACAAACAGCTAGAAACAAACAAAGTAATAACCAAAAGCCAACATGGGTCTGTCAAAAATAGATCCTGCCAGACTAATCTTATAGCATTCTTTGACAAAGTGACAAAATTAGTGGACCAGGGGAATGCTATCTATGTGGTTTACTTGGACTTCAGTAAGGCTTTTGACAAAGTAGACTGCTAAATAAAGTAGAAAAATGTGGGATTGACAGCAACATCAGCAGATGGATTCAAAACTGGCTATCCAACTACACTCAATGTGTAGTTCTCAACAGAACTACATCTACATGGAGGGATGTATGCAGTGGATACCTCAAGGCTCTGTTTTAGGCCCAGTACTCTTTAACATGTTCGTCAATAACTTGGATGAGGGCAGATGGAAAACTTATCAGATTTGCAGATGACACCAAACTGGCAGGAATAGCCAACACTTCAAAAGATAGGCGCAAAATAGAAAAGGACCTTGACAAACATGAACAATGGACGCTATCTAACAAAATGAAATTCAATGATGAAAAAAATAACGTTCTACAAGTAGAAGAATGAAAAGTAGAGCAAGTAGAAAATGAAAAAAAAACCCTACAAAGACAAGGTTTGGCAAACGTTCTTTGCAGAGAGTAACAATGAAAGAGCTTGCAAGCCAGTAAGATCTGGGAACATCATTAGCACCTGGTTAAGACTGGAAAGAAACTTATTTGGAGCAAGTTAAAGCAATGAAAAAAAAAACCCTGAAATGACTTTCTTCACAGAGAAAAACAATGAAAGAGCCTGCAAGGTAAGAGCTGGGAAGATAGTTAGCAGCTAGTTAGGTCTGGGATGGGGGAGAAAACCACATTCATAGTATAAGACGCACCCAAATTATCAGCCTCTTTTAGGGAGGAAAAAGGTGCATCTTATACTCTGAAAAATACGATAGTTATGAGAGAAAACGGGGATTTAGAAAAACGAAGGAGGGGTAAGAAATTAAGGAAATGAATGAATAGCTTTGATTTATTAAGCAAGAGAAAATAACTAGCAGAGGAAATAAATAATAGCATTAAAATTAATTGGAGAATGAAACAATCTGTGTAAACCAGGTGACAAAATTAGACAAAGGGGGCAGCATGAGATTAATGACATATACCAAGATATGAAACTAAGTAGTATTAATTATATTTAGATGATATATGTTTACTAAGTTGATCTATATGATGTATATTTTGGGGGGGTTTTTTAAATGGGGAGAAAAATAATAAGAAAAAAATTGTAAGTAAAACTATCCTCTCATGGAAGGCTATAGCGGGAATTAGTGGGGAAGAAGGAGAGAAAGGAGAGAGTAAAAGGGGAGGTAGAGAAGGAGGAAAGAAAGAGGAGGAAGGAGGGAGAATAGAAGGAGAGGCAGAGAAGGAAGAAGGAAGGAGGAAGAGATGATAGTAGGAAAGGGGAGAGAAGGTGTAAGAAACTAGGTACTAGAGGTGGAATAGCCACCTGAGGTAGAAAAGGGGGAATGAAGAGAGGGAAGATTGAGATAGATTGAATAATAAAATTAAAATAGGATTGTAATTTAGGTTATTATACTATTCTTTTTAAGTGACAATACATGTATATTAATTTCTATTGAAGGTATACGTGATGTATGTTATCTATGTTTTTGATGTGGAGAAAAAAATTGTTTACTGGGGAAAATAAATAAATAAATAAATAACAGATTAATAAAGTTGGAAGGGATCTTGCAGGTCATCTAGTCCAACCCCCTGCCCAAGCAGGAGACCCTACATCTGCCACTACCAAGGACTGAACTCAAAACCTCCTGATTGTGAGGCAAGAGCTCCACCTCTAGGCCACAGCAGCGGGGTAGAAAAGAAAGACAAATCTTAAATCAGCTTCTTTTGAACTACTCTTAAATGCTGCCGCTTATAAAACATTGCAGGCTTAAATTTCTTTCGGTTTTCTCTTTCTCTCAGCCAAGCTCAAACTGAAGTAATCTGTCATCTGCACTTCTATAACTGTCTGGTTTGGTTCTACAACTCAACGAGATAGACACAGACTTCAGGGGATAACTAGAACTGCACAAAAAACAATTGCTTCCAACCTGCCTTCCATTGAGGACCTATATACTGCACAAGTCAAAAAGAGGGCTGTGAAAATCTTTACAGACAACTCACATCCTGAACACAAATTGCTTCATCTCCTACTCTCAAAATGATGCACTGTACATCAGAACAATTAGACAAAAGAGCAGTTTTTCCCCCAAACGCCATCACTCTGCTAAACAAATAATTCCCATAACATTGTCAAACTACCGTATTTTGTATAAGATACCAAATGGTGTAGTACATGCTACCTCAGGAATTCTGGAAGTTGAAGTCCACATGTCATAGAAGAGCCAACTTTGCCTATGTAGTATTATATTGTTTAATAAAATACCAGTGTAGCAGAATACACTTTACAACTATATATACTTTTAAAAACCATCTATACTTTTTTTTCTTGTTATGAACTGGATACTAGAAGGTCATTTGACAAAAATTCCAACCAGACTGGGTAGAAATTCCAGCTGATCCATATTCGGCAGTTGTGCAAAACGAAAATAAAACATCGCTCTCCCCGGGGCAAAGAGTTCCGACACTCTTGTTATCCTGGATCTTTTAGCATTACTGGGATGGATTTAGTATAGCACACTGATGACACTGAAAAAATGCTGGGGCCAGAAGGGGAGCTATTATTTCTCTGCAACCCTCCATCCCCTTCCTCCCCCCCCCCCACTTTCTTACCACTCTTGGAAAACTTTTTCATGCGGGAGGAAAAGTGAGCTAGACACACACACACCACTTGCCGAGATTGGAAAAAGTTGCCACCGGTGTGCATGTGTAGCTCAATTTTCCTCCCACATGAAAAAGTTTCCCAAAAAGGCCAAGAAAACAAGAAGGGGTGGAGGATTGCAGAGAAATAATGGTTCCCCTCCGCACCCCAAAACTTTGGGGAAATAAAACAGGACACAGCTGCGCCACACCAGAGGGCAGCAGAGATCCCAGGCCGGTAAAGGGAGAGTAACCTATGGCTACGGCCGTAGCTCTTCTTCCTTACCTTCCTCCAGCACCACCCTGCCTCTTTCCCTTGCTGGGCGAAGTAAGCCATCTCTTTCCATCTACTCATGACGGAGAAGCTCAGTCGCCTGGAAAGGCAGCTCCTGGGCTAGAGGGCTGCGTGCCAAGGCTGCTCCTGAGGGGGCATCGTCTTTCAGCCTTGGGCGCGGATCCTGGGCTTCTGAGGTGGGCATCTGAATGGGGGCGGTGCCAGCAACGACTGTGGGAGGAATGCCTGCCACTGGGTAGGCAAGGCATGTGATAGCAGCTTTGGAGAAGCGGGTGGGCGTCCCTCTCAACACATCCAGCCGGCGAAGGAGCCCATCAGGTGGCTTCGATCAGCCAACGGAACAGGGCTTGGCTCCATCAGCCCCTACCTCAATTTCCCACCTTCGGGGGCTCCTTTGGGAGGGCAAAGGTGCTCTGAGCAGAGGGCGTCCGCTGTGGAATTCCTGAGCTGAGGCAGCTTTGCTTGGAGCACCTTTGTCGAACACTGTGACCTCCCAGCGAGAAAGTGAGGAGCATAAACTCATGGCGGATGGCTGGGTCTCTGCCAGGCAGCCATTGCAGTGAAGAGCAAGATGAAGCCCGCTGCTCTCCACAGCATCCCTGGGTTGGCGGCTTCGCTCCCTGGCCCCCTTCGCGGCTCTGCCCACACAGCCATGGGAGAGTTTATATACCAGGGCTGGTGAGGGGGCGGTCCAAAGACCACGCTGCCATGACTCTGAGGCAGGGGCAGGCAGGTCCGAGGGCACTCGAAGCGAAGCTGCCTCAGCCAAGCCAGGTGAGCCGGCCAAGTGCCACCTCTCCCTGGCTGAGGCAGCTTCCCTCCAAGTGCCCTTCACCGACTGCCGTGCCCTCCCTGATCGTCTGGCAGGAGGGGGCTTGGCTCCATCGGCCCCCATCCCAATCTCCCGCCTTTGGGTGGGCGTGGATGTTGGTGAGGGGCACTTGGAGGGAAGCTGCCTCAGCCAGGTAGAGGCGGCCCCTGACCGGCCCCTGACACAGCTGCTCGCCCGAGCTGAACCCACCACCCAGCAACATAGTGCCACTGCAGATTATTTTATTTATTATTTAGATTTGTATGCCGCCCCTCTCCGCAGACTTGGAGCTCTGCCCCTTCAGGGCTTGTTCACCGACTTCCTCAGATGTGATGGCGGCGGCCTGGGGCATAGACATGACATTCCCGGTGCTGCTGCTCCTTGAAGGGAAGCCGCTGGAGCTGCCTCAGCAGTTGCCGTCACTGTTGCCTCCTGTCCCGCCTCGGCAGCATTCAATGTATAAGATCCACCCAATTTTTAAACACTGAGAGCATGTGTATGAAGTCATATTCCTTGTGTCTCTAATCACACTTGGCCAATAAAATTCAATTCAATTCAATTGTACTCTACTCTACTCTACTGTACAAATTACATTTACATAACTTACCACATCTGATTCATTTTTAACCAGAAGTTAGTAATTTGGTGGTTTAATATAAACTCAATCTATTTGGTTATTTTATGAGTCATTGTATTGTGCAAATGCATAATGTGAGTTAATTCACTGACCAGATTAAACATATTGTGTGAACATTGCTAATACAAATGAAGGCTAAGAGCTATCAATCCAGTAGCAGAAGGATAACTATTTGCCATCTGAACTTCCCCCAAATCTGCTATTAATTGCACATTGCTCCATAAATCTGCGAAAGCTTGGACTGAAATCCTCCTTGAAATTAAAAGTGAGATCTTTAGACAGCCTTAATTAACCTAATAACAAAAAACAATATTTAATTCTATTTTCCCCATTCATTTATATTCTACAATTGGAGTACTCTCAAGGTGAATCATACTGCAGAGTAATCTACTTCTGAATATTGTAATTGAAAAATGAAATAATTAAGTCTATGAAAAATGCATCTGTTGGAAGAGTCAAACAAGTCAAGAGGTGGACATGACTTTCTCTCGACGTTTGATGATACTCCTCCCTTCTGAAGATGCTCTAGCACAATTATGATAAATGAAACAATTTTCTTTCTTTGCAGGAATAAGAGAAACCATGAAGGTTAGTAATTTGTATATATATTGCTCAAAAAAATAAAGGGAACACTTAAACAACAGAATAGAACTCCAAGTAAATCAAACTTCTGTGAAATCAAACTGTCCACTTAGGAAGCAACACTGATTGACAATCAATTTCATTTTGTAGTCAGCACTTTCAACTTTGTACAGAACAAAGTATTCAATGAGAATATTTCATTCATTCAGATCTAAGATGTGTTATTTGAGTGTTTCCTTTATTTATTTATTTTTATTTTTTTTAGCAGTTTATTAATAAAAAGCTACCATTCTCCTTATAGTGTTGTCCAAACTATTCTTTAGAATCTGCACAACAAATAGATTTGGTCATCTGGCTTGGCCATGGATATGCATTTGCAAACACAGAAAGAGATTCATTTCGGAAATTATTCCATATTATTTGAGCAGTTTATCTGATGAGCCATTTCTTTTTCAAGTCAACAATCAAAGGAACCAAACTTAATAAGATTAATAGAGTCCCAATGGAAGTTCAGTCTACAGTTTTACTTTGCTGTGGCAATTTTTCTCCTCAAGAAACCACTCACAGTTGATTTAAAATTTAGCAGTCCTTAGAAAGGAATAAACAATATACTGTATATACCTCGATGCTTCATTCCTTGAAAATTAGCTGTCAACCTAAAAACATGTACAACAGATGGGAATTCAATCCAGGTTATGATTGGAGTGAATTGATGGTGGTGGTGCTGATTCAGAAGACATCCAATATATAATGTATGGTATAGCCATCTATAGTTTTTGTTATAGTTATTTATAAATTATAGCTTTAGCTACTGTTATTCCTGGAAGGGAATGGAAATGGAAAAGCAAGTCAGAAAGTAAGAAAAAGGCAAAATAATTAATATGGCACATAGATGATAAGAAAATTAAGGTGCATGATTGATACAAGAATGCATGACACATAATAATAAATGTATGCATGAATACAATAAATATTACAGATTTCAGGAAAATGATGATTTCAAGTCCAGAATAAGGTCAGATAAAATAATATAATGTCACACTCATATACTTTTGAGAATACATATTTCCTTAAAAGACTGCTGTGGATGTAGTGCCATATATCAATGAATTACAGAAACGTAACTCAATTCATTTCACCATTGTTGCATCATTTGAAAACAAAACAACAACATAATTTGGAGTTTAAACGAAGGCCAAACAAAGGAATGCATTTCTGAAATTTGACAATATAAAATTAATCTATAAACTCTGAAATAAATGTTGCCAATTATTTTTCTTAGCCCTAAAAGAGACTTAGAACTGTTTCCTGTGGAACTGGATTTGTATAAGGATCCAGTAATACAATGTGCAGCATATTGGGGCCAGTACATGTGAGGATACTTCAGCTACTACCTGTGGCTCAAATCCTTCCTATCTGATGTAAAGAAAACCTTTTGCTTCCATTACAACGGCCTTCCCTTACATAGCAAAGAAACTTCAGGACTGGAAACACATAGATTGTGTAACTCATTGGGGATTACTATTTTTAACATGCAATGTTTCAATTTTACATTGTGAATTTGATGTAACCCGCCAAGAGTTATGGCGATTGGATGATATGAAAATCTGTATAATAAATACATCCATTTAACAATGCTACTCTTGCTGGTAGCCCTCCCTGTCCTTTGTGATTGTGTTAAAGAAGGCAGCTACTGAGAAAATGTGACAACAGATTATTAATCATGATGTCTTGGATGGAATGGGCTCTCAGTAGAGTTAACAGTGTGTTACAAATTTGTGTTTGATCTTTGATCGTAAATAAAGATGCATGTATGTGTTATGCAAGATAAGAAGGATGTCTATCAATTGACTGAGTGGGAGATGGAAAACATGGGAAAACAGTAACATTATTTCAATAAATTCTACAGTAGAAAATACTTTTTTCCTGGGTTACAGACTATCTACCTGGGCAGGCACATCTTTGAGAAGCCCAAATCAAACAAACCAGCAACTTAAAAGTTGTTTCAAAACCACTTTGGGCAGCAAAGGACAGCTACGAGTGAAATAAAAACCCAGCAAAAATTGGAAGATTTCATGCTTCCTCCAGGCATCCCAACCAAGGGGAATGTTTTAAACAATCTCCAAATAAATAACTTACATGCTGTACTAAGCAACTTTGAGAGGCTAATGAGAACTAGGCATGTAAAGAGGAAAATAACTCTGATAAAGATCTGATAAAGGCTTTAATTAATAATGCTCCCTCTCCCAGGTTGCTATGTTAAACTTATGCTATCCCTCCAATATAAACTCTGATTATGCTTTGCTGACCATATACTGTGATTTTGATCTCCCAGCAGCTAACATCCCTTAACAATAAAACTGACAAACAGAAGCTGATCTTTTTTTTACCTATTATTCAGAACTTTGATAGGAGGTAAATTGACAGGATGAACAAATGTTTCCTTTCAAGTCTGAACAGTATTAATGTCAGAAATACAAGGGTGGTGGTGGTGGTGGGGAGAAATAACACCAGATCCTCTTAATGAGTAGAGACCATGCTCTGCACTTTGAGCCAAGCTTTTCAGTGATACTGCCTGTGGGGAGAATACAAGCTTTTGTCCATGCTTTTGAGATGGACAGGGGATTTATAGGGTATCCTTATTGACATCTTCTGTAATTAGTCAACCTTTGGTAACCCATACTCCATTTATGCTTTTATTCTAAGCAGTGGGCATAGTTTATTCAAGATGCATCAGCAATTTCCAAGGTTCTTCATCCCTGCTCTTTACAGCAGTTCCCTGTTTCTCAGCCCAGCTGTCTTTAGCATATTTAAGCAATTACCCACTTACCACCTTATGATAAAGAGATTTTCAGCCATTTTCCTCCCTCAATACATGGATTGGATCCATACAAGATATCCAAGCACAGAATATTGAAAGAGGTGGTATTCGCTTATACCTACTGTTCGCAAATTGAGTGTGTGCATGCTCACTTTGGTCACATGTGTTCCATGCCTACTAAATCTACACTTAGAATCTTAGTCTGCAGTTACTGATTTCCTTCATAGAACAGAACAGAATAGAATAACAGAGTAGGAAGGGACCTTGGAGGTCTTCTAGTCCAACTCCCTGCTTAGGCAGGAAATGCTACACTACTTCAGACAAGATGGTTATCCAACATGATAGCAGTCTACAAGTATACGAGGGGATGTCACAGAGAGGAGGGGATCACTTTATTCTTCAGGGCACCAGAGGGCCGGACGAGGAACAACGGCTGGAAGCTGACCAAGGAGAGATTCAACATGGGGATAAGGAGAAACTTCCTGACGGTCAGAGCGATCAACCAATGGAACAACCTACACTCTGGACATTTTTCAACTCTAACAATAAATAAATAAATAAATAAATAAATAAATAAATAAATAAATAAATAAATAAATAAATAAATAAATAAATAAATAAATAAATAAATAAATAAATAAATAAATAAATAAATAAATAAATAAATAAATAAATAAATAAATAAATAAATAAATAAATAAATAAATAAATAAATAAATAAATAAATAAATAAATAAATCTTCTTAAAAACTTACAGTGTTGGAACATTCACAACTTCTGGAGGCAAGTTGTTCCACTGATTAATTTTTTTAACTGTCAGGAAACTTCTCCTTAGTTCCAAGTTGCTTCTCTCCTTGATTAGTTTCCATCCATTGCTTTTTGTACTGCCTTCAGGTGCTCTGGAGAATAACTTGACTCCCTCTTCTTTGTGGTAACCCCTGAAATATTGGAACACTGCTATCATGTTACCCCTGGTCCTTCCTTTCATTAAATTAGACCTACTAAATTCCAGAAACAATTATTCATATTCTTTAGCCTCCAGTCCCCTAATAATCTTTGTTGCTCTTCTATGGACTCTTTCTAGAGTCTCAGCATCTTTTTTGCATCATGGAGACCAAAACTGGATGCATTCAGTTAAAAGTGTGGCCTTACCAAAGCATTATAAAGTGGTTTTAACATTTCATGCAATCTTGATTCTATCCCTGTTAATGCAGCCTAGAACTGTGTCGGCTTTTTTGACAGCTGCTGCACACTGCTGGCTCATATTTAAATGGTTGTCCATTAGGACTCCTAGATTTCTCTCAGTTATTACTATTGAGCAAGGTACTACATAAACTGTACCTGTGCATTTTGTTCTTCTTGCCTAAATGTAGAACCTTACTCTTTTCACCATTGAATTCCATTTTAATCTTAACAGGTTTTCTCCCTGAGTCCTTTTCTGCAAGATTTGAGTTCAAATAATGGTCTGAGAGAAGCCTGGGAGCATGAAACAATGAAGCACTAAGTTATCCAAGTGTTCGTTATAACATCTTCAAATTCAGCAATAAAAACACTGGAGATCCAAGGCCAGTGTGGGAGGAAGCAGAAATAAAGCATCAGATATGAAAAATAAAATATTTAGTATCTTGGATATTAAATGAATCTCTTTGTCCAAAGAAGCCCATGTATTCCTGTCACCTGGAACCTTGACCAAAGTTTCCAGATCAAGCTGGGATTAATCATGAATTATTTTTTATTTGGTGATTTTCCATAGTTTCTCTTTGCCTATATGTCATTCAATCTTGAAAAAAGATAATCAGGTCGAATCAGGAACACATCTTTTCTAATTGAAAATTCCAAATATGCCAGACTACAACTTCCATTATCCTTAGCATGCATCACATCTGTGAGGACTGCTTTAATGACTGCTTTAATGCACCTTTCCATGATATAATGACAAACTTGTCCCCATTTGAGAAAGTTGAGACTTCTGGGTATTATAAACCAATACGTTTTAAGGCTACCTGGTTGAGAAAATCTGCTGTAACGATGTTAGAAATTCTACATAAAGCACTGCAGAGCAAACAAAGAGTACAGTCTCCATGTGTTTTACTGCTTAACTATTTAACTTAACAAGAAACAGGAAATTACTTAGAACAAAAGAGCATAGAGCATATACCGTATTTTTCAGAGTATAAGACATGCCTTAATTTTGGGAGAGGAAAACAAGGCCCCTCTGCCTCTCAGCAATTTGCCAAACAGCAAACAGCACAGATGATAACACTGTTTGTAGTTTATTTCTGTGCATGTGTGTCTGATCCATAGAAATAGCAAAGAATTGGAGAAATGTACATTATGGCAATATATTAATGCCAGAAAGGTTTCCAAAATGTAGTCACACTAACTCCTCCCAATTATTTAAATATATCTACTCCAAACATGTCTAATCCAGGGTTTAACACAGCTGCCTTATCTTAATACTAAACAGGACACTGTTGCATTTCAGATTATGCTTTTATAGATCTTTAAATTTGAGGTGGCTTTCTGGAAGTACTGTATAGTTATTCTCTGCTTTTAAAAGAAGATATACTGTAATAGCGTTTGGCCTCTTCTAATCAAGCATTTATTTTAAAAGTTTCATTTTGTTAAGTTGTCTAGAACAATAATAAAGCAGTCTTTAAAAAATAAGTCTAACCATTTGAACATTCTACAGACCTTTATAGTTATTGACTTACCTCCTTGCACCTACAGTTTCAGCAATCTCATTAGCACAGGAAAATAAAAATATTTTATCTTACTTACTTACTTACTTACTTACTTACTTACTTACTTACTTACTTACTTACTTACTTACTTACTTACTTACTTACTTAATTTAATATGCTGCTCAAGCCAAAGCGGACTCAGAACAACAGCAGTATTCAGCAGTAATGGCTGTATTTAAAAGTTTGTATTTATGGTTCCATATTTTTTGGAGTATAAGACGTACCTTTTACCCCCCAAAAAACAAGGTGAAAACTTGGATACCTCTCTGCATTTAGACCCACCCAGCCACCCTTCCCTTTGGCTTCTGCCTTCCAGCAATTTGCCTCCTTGCAGCTTTAGTTTCACTTTCAGTTTAGCATGTGGCAGCCTCAGTCATGCAACCTCAAATCAGCTGAGGGTCGGAAAGCTGATAATAAGTTGCTTGGCTTAACAGGATCTGTTTGTTTTCTGCAAGGAGGTAAATTGCTGGGAGGCAGAGGCCAAAGATTAGGGGGGCTGGATGGGCTACATTCGGTGTATAAAATGGATCCCAGTTTTAAACCTCTTTTGGGAGATAAAAAGATGCATCTTATACTCTAATAAATAAGATAAGTAATTCACATCTCCATTGCACCCAACATGTCAAGTTGTTCACTTGATAGCTTCTGAGATATCCCTTGTTAAATGGGAAAGGGCATTCTTTCCCTCTGACTTTCTATCTCCTTGCATTTTCAGCAGTCCAACATTGCCATTGCAGCAATTTGACTCCTTGCAGCTAGTTTCACTTTCAGTTTGAGCATGTGGCCTGCCTGCAGCCTCCTGAATCAGCTGTGGGTCGAAGGCTTATAATGAGTTGCTTGTGCTAATCAGGCTCTGCTGCAAGGAGGTAAATTGCTGGGAGGCAGAGGCCAAAGGGAGGGGGGGTCTACATGTGGTGCATAAGAGGCACCCAAGTTTTCACCCTGTGTTTTTGGGTGGTGGAGGTGGTAAAAAAGGTACGTCTTATACTCCAAAAAGTATGGAACCATAAATCCAAACTTTTAAATACTGCCATGTTGAATACTAAAGTCATCATTGCACAGAAATACATTCCAACAATGAAATAAAACTTGTTAAAATAAAACAAGTATTTTAACTTCTTGGGGTTTTTTTTAACATAGGAATGGGGTAGCAGGATTAAAATTATTTTGGTTCATTTGCTAAACCACCCCCGAACCAACCTCTTACTTCAAAACAAAGCATTTATCTACCATCTTTCATTTTCACCAACTGCTGTTCTAGGACTTGATTTGGCAAAGTGCATTGCAGGAAAGAAGGAAGTGGGAGAATGATGGAAAAAAAGAAGGTAATGACCAATTGACAAGTTAATTTAACCTCTATGAAAAAGTCATCAGAGCTAAAAGAAAATTATAGAGTTATTCTTGAAACATAGCGAGGAGAAACTATTGATCACAGTCTGAAATTTATAATCCTGAAAGGAGATGCAGGTGCTGTGTTGAAAAGACAATACTCTTAAATAGCAGTCTATGATGGGGGGGGGAGAGACATGGATAATTCAGCAGGTATAATCAAGTCATTATGGGATTAAGGGGGAAAATCATTGTGTTTTAAGAAGTAAAAAATTATAGTAAGAGAAAGAAATTATTGTGGGTACCAAAAGGCCTATCAAGAGGATTATCGGAGATATGAAACTTCAACAGCAACATAAAATTATTTGGGCTGTTTAAATAAAATGAACTGATATATTAAGTCAAAATAGGGTTGCAAACATATCTGAGGAATAGTTTGCTGTGCTTAGGGCTGGAATGAAATGCTTTTGAAATAAAAACAGCAGACTAACATGGTACAACACTGCAGAGAAGATGAACATTTTGCGCACACGTGCACATGTGCACACATACACATATACACACAATATGCCCTGACATAAAAAATAATTGTTAGACATATCAATCCCAGCTTGATTTTCATTATATTCGGCTGACATTCCTGCACAAGTTTGTTGGGTTGTGGTATGTCACTATATTTCTGCAAAGTTGAGCATCCTGTCAAAACAGATCTGCAAATGCCTATTTATTTTATTATACAATTTGTAACTTTTCAGACTTTGTTAGTGGTGTATTCTATTTATTTAATTGAGCTTATATCCAGGGTTAAATTCAGCACGTTCTGACAGGTTCTGGAGAACCAGCTGGCCCCACCTCCATCTATTCTCTACCTCCTGAGTCACAGCTGATTGGGAGGAAATGGGAAATTTGCAGTAACCTTCCCCTGGAGTGGAGAGAGAATGGAGATTTTGCAATATCCTCCCTTTACCACACCCACCAAGCCACGCCCACAGAACCAGCAGGGAAAAAATTTAAATGTCACCCCTGCCTTTTATGTCTCTCCAATTGAAATAGATTCAGTAGCTTACATACTTTCTGTCCATAAATAAGATTTTTAAAAATTTACAGAGACCAATCAGCAATAAATCATAATTCTGCACCAATGAATTGTTAAAAAGACCTATTTTACAATTTATTTATTTATTAATTGGATTTGTATGCTGCCCCTCTCCGTGGACTAGTACTATTTATATCCTACGTTCTGCTTATATAAGTATTCTACGTGGCTTATTAACAAGTAGAACCTGGAACAACTGGCCAGATATGACAACATAGAAGCCAGTAACAAACAAGTCTGCTTCCCAAATCTTCAAAGCTTCAACTCAGACACTCTCTGAAGTGGGGATGTAGTGGACTTGACTTCCTACATTGAGACTTCTGTACTTGAATGAAAGCCAAGGAAAATGACAATACTCAAGAATAGAAACTGTGCATGTACTACTTGATCACTTATGTGTATCTCAGCAAGCAGCAATAATCACAAACTTTATTCATAGGGAACAAACCAAATCTCTTTATTCAGCCATAGTGAATAGAATAGAATGACAAATTTGATGATATTGTTCTGGACAATTTAATCAACTTAACCAAACTGTTACTATCATTGTTGACTGCCCCTCACCACAACCAGTTACACATGATCCAGAAACACATCATACTTGATTTAATCAGGAAGCTTAGAATTGTCTAAATCATTATTTTAAAGTATATAAAGAGAATCCTGGCATTTGTTCAGTTTCAGGTCTAGTGAAGTTGGAAAACTTGACAAGCAGTTCATCCATGAAAATAAGGAATCCTATATGTGAACAAAGGCTGTCCAAGACTAGTATAGCCCATGGCTGAGAATGTATCTGAAGTTCTTTTTTATTGGGAAAAAAATCTCCACATACTGTGTGCCAAATTGATCTTAAAGTAAACAGGATTTCTAAAGATAAAAATATCCCCACTTTGTATGCCCTGAAATATTTTTTGTAGACAAAGAAACAAACACTGATGTTCTGCCTTTTATGAAAAAAGAAAGAAAGAAAACAAACTGAATCAAACTGAAGCAAAAATATGGGATGGGAAATCCATTTCATAAATGTAGTATGAAAACACAGCAAATAAAAGTGCACCATCCTAACCAGCAAAGACAGAGGGGAAAACAGGCCAATCCAAACCTTAATTAAGTTATCACACTAGCAGAGGCAGTAAAACAAATACATGTTTACATAGGAGGAGATTGAAATATATTTTGCGAAAACAGAGGTATAGTTCAGTGCCATAAAACCAACAAGCAATTTTATACATGAACAGAAGGAATCTGAAACACTATAGTAGTCTAGGAAACCAGTTTCTAAATTAAAAAAAGAAGAAGCTATGAAGTTTCCACCCTCCATGGGTACAGAATGCTAGTCATCCATTGCGTAGTATTAATTCTGTCTCCAAGTTCTCCTTTACCTGCATCACCAAATGTCCCTGCCTACATTCATGAACTCAGCCCTTCCATCTGATCCAATTTCAGATTATCAAAACATCTGAATCTTGGCAGCAGAATGAATGATAGGTTAAGTATATCTATGCAAATGTAAGTAATTAGCAAGAACAGTCATGCCGTGTAATCAATCACTGCAGCAGCAGGAAGGGTCTGGAACTTCCATAATTACATATTTTTTTAACCTCCCTCCAGATTGCTGCGAGATTCCCGTCATCATCCGTAACCAGAATGTAAACTTGTACCATAATGCTAAATTGTAGGCCTATTGAAAATCCACTAACATTCTTAAATGATTCCAGAACTTTAGGTCTTGGCATATTCGGGTTTCTTCCCATGTAAGTTTCAGAGATTTCTGGCGACGTTTTGATGAGGTCTCACTCATCGTCTCCAGGCTGGTGCTTCTGTCCTTGTGCTCACCCTAGCACAAGGACAGAAGCACCAGCGTGAAGATGACGAGTGGGACTTCATCGAAACGTTGCCAGAAATCTCTGAAACTTACATGGGAAGATAACTGCCTTGGAAATGGTCCTTGGTTGGTCTGAGAGGCAAAAAAAGGAGCTGTGATGTTCCTTCAATATACCACGGTGATTCGACACAAAAACATGTAACCCTTCCCTGGTACAGAGCTGAAGGGATTGGATACTGTAGCCCAGAGGTTAATTCTCTGCCTTACAAGGCAAAGGTTGCAAGTTTATGCCCCAGTGAGGGTCTATCCTAGTCTCCCCTAATTTTCAAATTCAGCAGAAACATATATATGTTTTCGTAAATTTTCACGGGTATATGTATGTAGATTGTTCTGAGTTCGGGTTTTGCCCTGTGAATGTGATTTCGCCGAAACGTCGCATAGACATGCAAAACATTACACAGGGCAAAACCCGAACTCAGAACAATCTACATACATATACCCGTGAAAATTTACGAAAACATATATATATATATATATATATATATATATATATATATATATATATATATGTTTTCGTAAATTTTCACAGGTATATGTATGTAGATTGTTCTGAGTTCGGGTTTTGCCCTGTGTAATGTTTTCGCCGAAACGTCGCATAGACATGCAAAACATTACACAGGGCAAAACCCGAACTCAGAACAATCTACATATATATATATATATATATATATATATATATATATATATATATATATATATATATATATATATATATAACACACACACACACACACACACACACACATATATATGAAAGTAATACATGAATGTCTGACAGATTTTAAATATTAAATGACAGGCTATAAATTATGCCTCTCAAGATATTGCTTTAATGTCTGTTCTCTTTGCAGTGTTTGTGAATAAGATTTAATGACTTTTTAGCAAGATTCTAGTGCCAATGAAATTTCATACAGTTTAATGGGGGGGAGGGTTTGCTACTTAATTGTAATGTGACACTTTTTAGTATCCCAAAGCAGTATTGGGTTCCTACTGGAATGGGAGGGGGGTGGAACATCGCAGCAGTAGTAGAAATGGAGCTGTACATGTGTTGGAGAGAGATTTGGCTTCTGAACAAGCGCAGGAAGCAAAATCTCACAAGAGGAGGCACACGCGTGAGAGATTTTGGTGATTTTCAGCTATTTTTTTGCGTCTGCGTATGCGCAGAAGCAAAAAGAACTTGCTGAAATCTCATGTGCCCATGCGTCTTCTCGCAAGATTTCGTTCCTGTAAAGTGGCTAACATAGTCACTGTAGGCCCCAAAGCCTGGGGCGTAGGTCAGTATGACCTTAGTCTCAGTAAACAAATGCATAGCTGACACAAGATAAGGGAAAAGGGAGTTATTGTAGTGTCAGCAGGAAGACTATACAGTGATCCCTCGAGTTTCGCGATCTCGATGTTCGCTAAACGCTATATCGCGAGTTTTCAACCCGGAAGTAAACTCCACCATCTACGCATGCGTGCCCTTCCACGCATGCGTAGATGGTGGAGTTTCCCCGCCGGGCAGAGGCTTCCCTGGGTCTTCCCCCTCTTGCCCCGGTAAGGCGCGAGCAACGGCGTGGGCGGGTGGGCGGCACACGCGCGGGAAACCCCCGGCCGCTTCTCAGCTGAGAAGCGGCCCCAGCAACAGCGCGGGGGGCGGGCAGCACGCGCGCACGCCGAGGAAACCCCCGGGCCGCTTCTCAGCTGAGAAGCGGCCCCAGCAACAGCGCGGGGGGCGGGCAGCACGCGCGCACGCCGAGGAAACCCCCGGGCCGCTTCTCAGCTGAGAAGCGGCCCCAGCAACAGCGCGGGGGGCGAGCAGCACGCGCGCACGCCGAGGAAACCCCCGGGCCGCTTCTCAGCTGAGAAGCGGCCCCAGCAACAGCGCGGGGGGCGGGCAGCACGCGCGCACGCCGAGGAAACCCCCGGGCCGCTTCTCAGCTGAGAAGCGGCCCCAGCAACAGCGCGGGGGGCGGGCAGCACGCGCGCACGCCGAGGAAACCCCCGGGCCGCTTCTCAGCTGAGAAGCGGCCCCAGCAACAGCGCGGGGGGCGGGCAGCACGCGCGCACGCCGAGGAAACCCCCGGGCCGCTTCTCAGCTGAGAAGCGGCCCCAGCAACAGCGCGGGGGGCGGGCAGCACGCGCGCACGCCGAGGAAACCCCCGGGCCGCTTCTCAGCTGAGAAGCGGCCCCAGCAACAGCGCGGGGGGCGGGCGGCGGGCGGCACGCGCGCGGACAAGCAGCAGCAGCGAGGCGGCGGGGAAACCCAATCTTCGGCTCCTCGCTGCTGCTGTGGAAATAAAAACACCATCTGCGCATGCGCAGATGGTGTTTTTACTTCCGCACCGCTACTTCGCGAAAATTCGATTATCGCAAGGGGTCCTGGAACGGAACCCTCGCGATAATAGAGGGATCACTGTATATATCCAAAAATATGCTTAAGCAAGATTATTGCGACAAACACAGGATGTCTGGCCTGTCTAGCACATGATGTATAGCGGCATTTGTTAATTTCCCATAACTGTATAACCATATATGGACAAACATGTTTTTCTGAGATAATGTATAACCAAATAGTATATAAGGAAGTGGCTGATACTCATTCGGGGTTCAGGCCATTTACTTTGTTGCTTTGTGCTTTGAACCTGCGCAAATAAACCTTTCCTTTGTTGAAGAGCTGGCTTATGTCTCGTCAATTCTACAACACCTGCACATGCATAGAAGCCAAATCTTGCTCTGATACGTGCACGCATCCCTCAGACCCATCTGCACATCCGCTGGTCTCATGGAACTGCATGTGCATCAGCACCAGTAGTGGCAGTAAGTTGGAACCCCTGCCAGTCCCAAAGGTGCTTTTTCAGGAAACAAATGGGCTTTCTGTTTTTTGTTTGAAGACATGTCACTTCTCATCCAAGGAGCTTTTTCAACTCTGACAGGATGGTGGGGAATGGATTCCCCACCATCCAGGCAGAGTTGAACAAACTTCTGGGATGAGAAATGACACGTCTTCAGAGAAAAACCAGGCATCCAGTTGTCTCTTGAAAAAGCAATTTTGGGATAACCATGACCTAGAGGGCTGAGAATCTCCACAGATTTTTGTAATGAGGTTCATCCTTCATTTCTCATGGTACAGTTAAAAAAAATAAACAAACAGTCCTAACCAACCCTCTTGAAGAATTCACAAATCCAAAGATCCACAGAACATGGAAAGATATCTCTCATTGCATATATAGTACAAATGTATATTACATAATGAATAATTGCCCCAAGGAAAGCCAAAATGTTTTTCTTTAGAAAAGGCACCTGGACTTTTGTTTGTTTTTCCTTGAAGATGTTTTGCTTTTCACCCAAAAAGCGTCTTCAGTTCTTCTAAGAAGCTTCTTGGAACTGGAGAAACTTTTTGGATAAGAAGCAAAACATCTTCAAGGAAAAACAAAGAAAGAAAGTCCAGTTGCCTTTTAAAAAAGCACCTTTGTGACAACCATGACTTGGATGACTGAGAATCATTCTAAAGAACTAGTAGTGATGATAATAAGGAATTTCATGTATGGCAAACTATTTAACTTCACTAAAATAATTGGGTTTCTTTAAAAAATTATTATTAGAATTGGATGGGACTTTGTAGGTCATCTAGTCCAACCCCCTACTCAGGCAGGAATCCCTACACCATTTCCGACAAATGGCCGCCCAATCTCCCTTTGAAAGCCTCAAGTGTTGGCGTTCTCACAACCTCCGCAGGAAACTTCTGTTCCACTGGTTGATCACTCTCATCGTCAGAAAGTTCCTCATTTCCAGGTTGAATCTCCTTGGTCAGCTTCTATCCATTGTACCTTGTCTGGCCCACTGGTGCTTTGGAAAGCAGCATGACACCCTCCTCTCCGTGACAGCCCCTGGAGTAATGGAACCAGTGAAGGACTACCAAAATTTTTACTACCACACTGTGGGTGTGGCCTATGCAGGACGCCCTTCATTTTCTTTCAATATCTTTCAGTGCAAATTGGGTGCTCTGGGGTGGAGCTCCATTTTTGCTACCCCACTGCGTTCCTCACTGTCCAGGCAGCAGCCCACCTGATTGGAACCGTTATCATGCCTCCCCTGGTCCTTCTCTTTGCTAGACTAGCCATGTCTAGTTCCTGCAACCATTCTTCGTATGTTTTAGTTTCCAGTCCCTTATCATCTTGGTTGCTCTCATCTGCACTTTCTCTAGAGTTTCAATGTCTTTTTTGTAATGTGGTGACCAAAACTGGATGCAGTGCTCTAGGTGTAGTCTAACTAAGGCTTTATATTAGTACCTCGCTAGTCCTAGATTGTATTCTTCTTTTAATGCAACTCAGGATTGTATTGGCCTTTGGTTTCACCCAGGTTGTATGTATGACTTTGGTTTCTCTTACCTAGGTGTAGGATTTTACTTTTCTCTGCATTGAATTTCATTTTATTTTTCTGGGCCCAGTGCACATTCAACGTTCATTCAACTCTTTTATTTCTTAAGTAGAATCCCTCCAAAACTCCAAACCATTCCCAATCATCAAATGTTCTCATATTTACCTATAACATTTCCAAACGTACTGCCAGTAGCTTGGAAATTAAGTGATACACCACTTAAAAACAAGATGAATAACATTAAAACAAGGGTGCTTAGAGGAGGGGGTTAAAATGACAGCCATAATAGATTGAAACTCCGCCCTTATTCTTTTTTTACTTGCACCACTCATATAAAAGAGTTCTGATTGCATGAACATAGCTATCATCTTGACTTTTTAAACTCCCCATCCTTCAGACCCCTCTGAATTATAAGAATATGAGTAATGATCAGTACAAAACTGGATCTCCAAATCTACATTTCGCTTATGTTGTGGATAAACAGATGCTATGAGAAAACTTTGATAAACCACATTTCAAGTAGAGCAATTGGCAATTAAATATCCAGAAATTCAGTCTTTGCAAACTGGTACGTTTTGCAGGGAGAGAGAAATAACTTGCCACTTTCTTTCTCCATGAACAAGTTCTATATAAAGAATGCCCAAAGCAAAACAATGAACTAAAAGGAAACACTGCTGGTAATTTCCCTACAGATTAAGGTTGGATGCATACATTTAAACTGAAGGGAAACAGAAGTTGAGCTGGAGAGCAGGGATCAAGGAGAAAGAAGGGATCAGGGGGGAAAAAGATGCTCAATTTATTGGGAAAAGACAGAATACCTAATCTGAGTTGGTTCAAAGATCAGTTACTTTCTGTTTCAGGGGAACTAGTTCCACTTATTTTTGAATGAATGCAACACAGTCCAGGGGTGCAGCAGAAAATCTACCTTGCACTGGAGCAACATGCATACCCAAAATTCACTGAACCAACATTTCTTCCCTTTGTGTCTATATACTGGGTTGGGCATCAGAGCCATCTTTGGGGGTTTCCCATGTATCAAAAAATTAAGATGTTGGCTACAACTGCACAATCAAAACCCATCTTTAAAAAACAACAACACATATCACACATTCTAAATGTCTGAGCTTTAACATTATAAATGCAGCTGCTATTTAACTTATCTGACATTCCTGCCAAGGATATCTCTGGTTGTCATGATGCATTGGCCCATAACTAATGATAGAGTTACATTTGCACAACCAGCTATAAGAGAAAAATGGTTGATTGTTTTGTGATTTAGTGTGCAGACATAGCTTAGACTAGGGATCCATGCAATCAAGATTGCACATTGGGTATTTCCTATCTCCCTTCAAGTCTAATAACCAACTGTATATTTCAAAGTTGGGAGCCTTCTATGAAATGACTTGTCAACTGCAAATTTGGGGAAGGAAGCTGGCCCATCCCGACTCTTTTCTTAGTCTGTACCATCTCCCTGCATCTTCCCAGTTATTGAACCTAAAATGTAAGGAAATATAGAAGTGAACAAGTATAGTTCAAGTGGGTAATTCTGTATTCAGTGCATGTCTTTGTTTTATATTAAATTCTCCTGACCTTTAACTCATAGTATGCTGCTGTGGCAGCCATTTTGTGTTAGTTCAAAGGAGTCAAACAGGCAAATAAATGAATAAACGTTAAATAAACTGGTGTGCCTTGAGAAGACACACTATGAGGGAAGATACCGGTACAGGTGGTCTTGATTTACAACTGGTGGCTTTGCAACTCTTTGAAATTATGACAAGCTGGGGAAACACACAAAGCTTCATTTTCCTTAAACACGATTCGAGACACAAGCTAAGGCCAAAAGAAAGTGTCATCATTTCCTGTCATCAAATGATGGGATAAACCACACGTTGAATGTATTTACTCAATTGTTGTGAAGAAATATGATAGAGCAACTTGGGCTGTATCTCATGAATTTTAATGAACTAAAAATACAACCACCACCACGTTCTCATGGAGAAAACTGAATTTTAAATTATAAAGAACGTAACATACAATACATTTTAAAGGCACATTATGTGGAGAACAGAAAAATCCAGACATCCATAACCAAAACATAATTTTCCTATTTCAAATTGAAAAAAATGTTATTTCCTTCTTTAGATGCACATGAACGAGATGTCCATTTTCAAACAAATTGCTCACAAAATAATAACAAAGTCTGAATGAGTCAGATAAATGTAACCTTATACTTGAAAACAATCACACTTAACTCAATCAGACTTTTTTCACCACCACAGCCCAGCCTCTTGATTGTTTCAATTGCTCACATACTTCAGTACAGATAACCTATTGCAGCAATGTGCTTCTCATCCACACAAAGGTAATGTTAATTTTTTGGCAATTGTTACTTGTTGGGTATGTTACTTGTCAAGAGTATGTATGTTGAAGAAAATAAAACTTCCAGGACCCACTAGAGCTTAAAGGCCAAGCTGCGATACAAACTTTTTGTGATACGAACCCAGGGTTTAGGATTTATTTACCTTGTTTTAAGAACCATTTTTGTTTTACGAACCCAAGCCCGGGTGAGAGGGCTCTCTTACTGTGCGTGCACTCTCGTACTGCGCGTGCGCTCTCTGACTGCCGCAGGGATTCCCCTGCCTTGTGACTGTCACTGCCGGGATTTCCCATTTGATTACGGTCCCCGGTGGGATTATGCCGGGGGGGTGGGAGAGCCGCGCCTGAACCTGGAGCCCGCTTAGGAGCCGCCGCCTGCTCAGAGAAGCTGCAGCCGCCACCACTGCCGCACCAGGCTCCGAAGTTTGCAAAAGTTTCTGCGCCTCCTCTGCGGCCGGGAGGCTCGGCGGGGAAGGAGGCCATGTTTGGGCACGGACATCCCTCCTCGCACCCCTGGCCTCCCGCCACTGCCCCCCACCCGCCCGATCCACCCCTCTCTCCAGCTTTCTCCTCCGCCGCCTCCCAGCTTGGGGCACAGCTCCACCCGCAGCGGTGGCTGCAATGGCGGTGGCGGCTGTGGCTTCTCCTCCCCCTCCTCCAGCCGCTAGTGAGGATCCTGGTGGGCAGCTTCAATAGGCCCTCTCGCAGCCCCTTCACTGGGAGTGCTTTCATCCAGGGCTGTCAGCGAAGGGGCTGCAGGAGAGGTAGGGCAGGCATTCCCGAAGCGTTTGGAGAAAGCGCTCTCACAGCCGCTTCGCTGGGAGTGCTTTTGCCGAGTGCTTCCGGAACGCCCACCCCGCCCCTCTCGCAGCCCCTTCGCTAGGAGCGCTTTCATCCAGGGCTGTCAGTGAAGGGGTTGCAGGAGAGGCAGGGCAGGCATTCCCAAAGCGCTCAGAGAAAACCCTCTCACAGCCCCTTCAGTGGGAGCGCTTTTGCCGAGCCAGCCCCTTCGCAGACACACCTCTGCTCCAGCCCAGCCCTCCCAAAGGGTGGGGCTGCCATGTCACGGAAGATTCCATCCCTCTGGCCAGGAAAAGAGGATACTGGTGGCAGCGACAGTTTCCCTTTGAGAAGCAGCAGCAGCGCCAGGAATGTCACGTCCACACACCCCCACCGCCCACCGCCCCCGAACAAGGATCCAAATGCCACACACCAAGCTTATTGAGAAGTCTATTTTACAATATCAAACAGAATTTGGAAGCTGGAGCTGAAAATTATCAGAATGAATGGTAAAAGTTCATCCATCCACCCTGAGATAGACGATGTTCCACAGAGGCCAGGATGAGCCACGTAAATAAAGAAAAACATGCTCCCCAACATATTCCAGATAGATGGCTACCTGGGTATCTTCATCTCAACCTTTCTTTTTGATTTACCTTGAAAGAGGTAAAAAAAAACCATAAGATAATCACAATCTATGATAGATCAGACAACATCCCCACTTTGCTCATATGTTTATTAATATTGATTGATTTTTATTAATATTGTTTCTTCCTTGCTTATTTGACCCCTATGACAATCATTAAGTGTTATACCACATGATTCTTGACAAATCTATATTTTCTTTTATGTACACTGAGAGCATATGCACCAAGACAAATTCCTTGTGTGTCCAACTTGGCCAATAAAGAATTCTATTCTATTCTACTGTATGTTTAAATCCCCCTCTCCAAGACCCATGCAGTTTCAACAACTTCCCCTTTCCTTGGGAAGTAAGAGAAATATGAAGATGCTATGAAGAGACAACATGGGGAGATAGAATCCAAACCTTACCCATTCATTGTAGGTTCAGTCCCATTCATTTCTTGCTTTTAGTTCCAAAGCCAAATCTAACAGACTAATACAGAATAGATGCCTCACTTGATAAAAACACGATTACCTATCCCTATTTTAATGAACAAAATCACAGGTAATGTTTCTAAGCCCATGACCAAATTATATAACTGCAAAACTAGTCTGAATTACCACATCCCCTGAAAATAAGGCCTCTCCCCAAAAATAAGCCCTCCCCCCAAAATAAGCCCTCTCAAAAATTATTTAAACGCATACACAGCCGGCCCCTGCCATTTCCTCTGGTTAGGGTTAAAGAGACAGAGCTGGAAATAAGGTAATTGGCAATAAGAACCCCATTTTGCTCCATGCACCCCAAAATAATAAGATCTCCCCCAAAGTAAGGCCAAGTGCTTATTTTGGGGTTCAAAATAATATAAGATAGGGCCATTAAACATACAACATGGGTGCTCTATAAAGTATGCGCTTCTGCTTCAACATCCATACCAGTGCCAGGTCCTTACAGTTTGAACATACAGAGTTTCTGTTCCTTTTTATATTTTTTATACCAATCCAATCCAACACATATCTACTGTTTGACCTTCATCTGTATTCAATCACAGTTACCAGTCTGCAAGTAAGCCTACACAATTTACTTGGGTGTTGATGTGACACTCGGCAGTTTCCACTTATAAGCTGTGGAAACAGAAGCAGAATATTAATATGACCAATTTATGTATGAATACAAAGACAGATACCTTTTTTTAAATCAGACCTTCTGATGGAGCTTTCCTCTCTCATTTCTAGAAGCAAGTTCTGAACTATTAGATAGAACATGATACAGTATTTGGGCGTTCCTAGTTACTCTAAAGAAACAGGTTTTCAGAAAGAGAGGGAGAGACAGAGCAATCAAGGCTCTAAGTACAAGAATCTAGAGGTATCAAACTGGATTTATTTGAGGGCTGAATCAGCATTATAATTCTTCTCTGCAGGCAAGCAGGAGGCGGAGAGAAGGGTCCGGTGCTTCCTGCAACACTCTGCCGGTTGAAAATGGTCCATGGGGGCCTTATGTGCCTCCCTCAGCCCATTTTCGACCTTCACGGCCTCCTGCAGCACTCTGCTGGCCAAAGATGGGCCATGGGGGGGGGGGCTCATATAAACCTCTGTGGCCCACTTGTGGCCTACACGGCCTCCTGTAGCATTGTGCCAGCTAAAAAAAGGCCGAAGGGAGATTCACACGGTCCATTTTGGCTGGCAGAAGCACCACGGGCTGGTCGTTTGATATTTCCAGGCCAGCCCTGTGGGCCAGATCTAAGCACACTGTGGGGGGGATCTGGCTCAGGGGCCTTGAGTTTGACATCTGTGTTCTAGCACATCTTCACCTTTGTACATTCAAAGCCTGTCAGTATGGAGTATTTCAGGATTCGCTACATCTGCTAAGACAAAATGTCTGGTTGGTTCCTACAACAGGTTTGGCCATAAACTGCCCAACACTATTTGTAAGTCTACCCATAGTAGATTAGCTTCTGATTCCATTTTTTGACTTTGCTATTTGATCCTGTTTTCTCAACCTGAACTGACCATACAGTTCAGGCAGGAGCAGATTCCCATTACCACTGCTACCAGTGCTCTGCGTGCACAGTTTTGGTTATCTTGCTGGCAGGCACATCCCAGCATGTTTTTGTTTCTGTATATGTGCAGAAAGCAAAATCTCATGAGGGGGGGTGCACGCGCAAGAAATTTTTGTGATCTTTTTGCTTCTGTGCATGCACAGAACCAAAAACATGCTGGGGTGCACATGCACGCATGCCATCCTTTACCGTACCAGTAGCAATCCAATACTGAGTGGTGAAGGTTTTCCTGTCTAAGCAGCGGGTTGTACTAGTAGACCTCCAAGGTCCCTTCCAACTCTGTTATTCTATTCTAGTTTTCATAGGAATAACTTGAATACATGTGTAGGGCTAGTACACTTGGAGATGTATGCATAGGAGTCATACCCAGCTATCAGTCTACAAGTATGGTATAACATCACAGAGAGGAAAAACCTGCATGGGATATAATACACAGCAAACTAAAATGGTTTCAGACCTTCTTTGTAGGTTGTGCAATACTTAAAAATATTAAGATTAGGTGAGCATTCTTAGATCCAGAGAAAGCAGATGTTACTATTTTCCCCAAATAGGCAACTCTTTAGCCCAAGCAATCGCACCATCATTTCTCAGAGAGAACAATCATGACTTTCATTCAATCCATGGCTGCCGATGACTTTGATGGCAGAAGCATTCAGACAAAAGCAAGACTGTCTCTGCTGAGAATCAGGAAGCTCCCCAGAAACAGAGTAGATAAAATGTGAATATTCATCTGTCTTGCCTATCATCCTGTATTTTTGCTTTTTTTTAAAAAAAAAAGATAATTGCCCTTTTGCATCAGAAGGGGGATGAAAGGAGACAATTAACCACTAAATAGAAAAATATGACAAGCAGAAATAAACAGTTTAATGAGAGAGGGAGGCAGGCAGACAGGCAGCCAGCTTCTAACTGGATTCTCAGATTATCCTTTGAGGTCTTGCCTGCTGGCTATCTTGAACATCTGTCAGACAGATATGGGTACTGGATTAACTTTGTTTCCCTAGTGCTCTCTCGCCTAAGAAGGACTTCTTCAGTAGTTTTAGAAGAGCTTTTCCAGCAGCCATTTTAATCTAAAATCCATCCATGAGTGGGTTTTTAAGAGGGTTTTAGTCACTGTAACTCAAGTGTTCTTTGTAGTTTAGAATTTGGAGAAGGATCAAAGTGGGTTTAGTCAGGGTCTACAATTGTTGTTATTTTCTTTCCTGGTCTACTATGGGAGGAAGAGCATTATAGAAATAAAGTTAGTTGAGGCAGTTACCTCTTAAACCCCAGAACTAAGAATGTAGGGGCTTTGTAGGAAAGGTCTCTTAAAGTATAATCTGCCTTCATGACCTTCTAAACCCCAGGTAAGCAACATAGAGAGATCTTGATTTAAAATGCAACATGGCATCTAGAACCATGATGGCGAACCTATGGCACATGTGCCAGAGGTGGCATGCAGAGCCCTCTCTGTGGGCACATATGCTGTCACCAACTGCTCTTCTGGTTTCTTTCTTTCTTTCTTTTTTTTTGCAAATTTTAAAAAATATTTCTCCACTATATCACATAATATGTATATACCTTAAAATATTAAAAATAATATAGTTACACATTTTATCAATTCTTCAAAAATCCATCTTTATCCTACCCTTACGTCAACCAGCCTCAGTCTGCCTCCCTTTTTCTTTTCCCCTTTTCTTTCACTCTCCTCCCTTTCTCTCTATCTCCTCCTCCTACCTGCTTGCTCTTTCGCTCCTTCTCTACCTCTCTCTTTCTCTTACTTCCTTTTCTACTTCCTCTTCCACCCTCTTTACTTTTCCAAGAGTGTTTTTTTAACCTCATAGTTGGCAGACTGATGGTATAGTCTCAAATTTGAAACTAACAATATATCTTCCATAAATTCTCATTATTATAACATTTGCTTATAAAATGAAAAAAACAACAACCCCACCTCTTTATTCTAGGTCTACAGTATATTGCCAAAAGAAAAGCTATCTCCAAAAAAAGAAAATCTAATTTTGTCATCTGTATTATCCATCATTTAAATCCAAATTGCTCTACTGGTTTCTGCTGTGCCAGCTAGCTTGTCTTTGTGGGTGCCAAAGCGCTAGAAAAATGGCCTGAAAATGCCCCCCCCCCCCAAACAACTTGAAAAATGGCCAAAAATGCCCCCCAAACAGGCATGGGTGCGCCAGCTACCGGATCTTTGGGTTTCCAGTGCTTTGGCACACATGAAGATCAGCTGGTCTTTGGGTTTCAGTCACTCCACTTCTGTCATTCTGGTTTGGGCATTTTGTGCTGAAAAGGTTCACCATCACTGCTCTACAAAATTACAGAGTGGTATAAATAAACTTCTAGGAAATATACAGAGAGATGGGTGAAATCTTGCAAGATAGCCAAGACTCAGATAATCTGTTTTCACATGAAGTCTCATTCGTAGCATTGTCAATTTGCACAATGGTGACTGCGGCTCCTGACATAAGAATTTGTTTGTTTATTTATTTATTGGACTTATATGCCACCCCTCACCATGGACTCGGGGAAATATAGAATGCTAGCTTCTTCTGAAGATCAATAGCTTTTGAGGTGTCAGCGACTTCTCTGTTTGCCAATGACAACTGGGTTAATGTGGTTTGTAACCAGAGCCTCCCCAATCAAGCAGCTAGTGCTTCTTTCTCCATGCTCGAATTTCAGTTAATCCTTGACAGCATGAGACCCTTCCAAACCATCTATAGGTGTTCAAATCTAGCTTGAATATGGAATCTCTAGGTTTGGTTTAGTTTGCCGTATTTTTCAGAATATGAGAAATACAGGAGTATAAGACGCACCTTAGTTTTGGGGGAAGAAAACAAGGGGGGGGGGGAGAGAATTCTGCCTCTGCTTCCCAGAAAACAGAAACAGTACAGATGATATACACTGCTTGCTCTATATTTCTGTGAATGTGTGCCTGAACCATAGAAATAGCAAAGAATTGGAGAAATGTACATTATGGCAGTATATTAATTCCAGAAAGTTTTCTAAAATGTAGTCACACTAAATCTTCCCAATTATTTAAATACTGTAGATCTACTCCAAACACAAATAAGTCAAGGTTTAACTCAGCTGCCTTATCTTAATACTAAAGCAGGACACTGTTACATTTCAAACTATATTTGTACAGATGCTGTTAAAATTGATGTGGCTTTCTGGAAGTATAGTTATTTTCTGCTTTTAAAAGAAGATACAATAGCATTTGGCCTCTTCAAATCAAGCATTTATTTTCAAAAGCTTCATTTGTTTAAATTGTCTAGAACAATAATAAAGTAATTTTTGACAAATAAATCAAATAATTTGAATATTCTCTAGACATTTATAATTTTGACTTACCTCCTTGCATCCAGTTTCAGCAGCCTCATTAACATAAGAAAATTAAAATCTGCCTCTGCCTCTCAGCAATTTTCCTCCTTGCAGCTTTAGTTTCAGTTTAGCACATGGCAGGCTTGCCCGCAGCCTCAATCATGCAGCCTCAAATCAGCTGAGGATCGGGAAGCGGATAATGAGTTGCTTGGCTTAACAGGCTCTGTTCTGTTTGCTGCAAGGAATTGCTGGGAGGCAAAGGCCAAAGGGTGGGGGTGGCTGGGTGGGCCTACATTTGGTGTATAAGAAGATTATACATATTCTTTTAAAAATAAATAAAGACACTTTAAAAAAAAGAGGCATCCCAGTTTTCACCCTCTTTTTTTGGGGGGTAAAAAAGGTGCATCTTATACTTTGAAAAATATGGTAATTCCCATTTCCATTGCACCCAAGATGTCAAGTTGTTCACTCAATAACTTCTGGGATACTCTTTGTTAAATGGGAAAGGGCATTCTTTCCCTCTGACTTACAAACACAGACTGGTTTCTGAGAAGACCACTGGCTACTTTTTTGACAAGTGATTGTTTTCTGCCCCTTCAATTCAAATGCAGGCTGGCATTCAAATGTCAACGAGTCTCCGTGGCGAAATGTTGACCCTTCTCTCTTGCCATACGCTAGCATCCCGGGATCTCCACAGCTTCCCTGGTCAATTTCTAGAAGAAACACAAATAAAGACATAAAAGTAGGGAATATAAAGGAAATGTTTGCATGCGTTTCTTGTTAAATCTGGCATTTGACTCTTGCTATCATAGGAATTCTTTCTATAAAGGTTAAAAAAGCCCACACACATACTCATAATAAAAATAGGTCAGGCTTGTTTCCTTTCATAACACTTTGGGAAATCTTCTAATGTCTTGGCAGAAGAAATCAGCTATAAAGAAAGACCAGTGTATGACCCACGCAGATCCTGATCACATTCTCTACTTAGACTATATTCTCCCTTTGATCTTGCAGGCAATTCCTAGGAAATTACTTCATATATGGAGTTGGAAATAGAAGAAACAAATTTTAAAAATCAGGATTGAAGTAGATGTCACAAAAGACTCTGCACCTTCTGGTGGTTGATGTTGTGGTGAGATTCGACAAGAGGAATGGTTCTCCACCCTCCCATGCTGAGTTTCCCCCCGCTAGTGGGCTCTGAAAAGAGCCAAAACCACCATGTAGGAGCTGTGAAGCAATGATGGTGCCCTGTGAGGTTGCAGAGAGTTGTAGCTCTTCTGTCTGACCCAGGATTCTTTTTCCCTCTCAGCCATGATGAGCAGAAGAGGCAGCCTAAAGATGGCTGCCAGAAAGCCGAGACAACCAAGGAACAACTAAGACTGGTGCTGGAGTGAAGTAAGTGAACAGTGACTGGAAATGGGAGGAGATGATTCGTTTTCATTTAAAACCTAACCCCAAGGAATAATTTGCAACTATTTGCTCAACATTAGAATAGAATAGAATAGAATAGAATAGAAAATAATTCTTTATTGGCCAAGTGTGATTGGACACACAAGTGTAATTGGACACACATTATTTGTTAAAGCAGCGATTAAGCATTCTGAGAAAAATACCAACTAGAAGGCAAAGACTCAAAGAGAGAAACACAATAAATCTTTTAAAATACATATTATTGGACTCTTAAACTGGAAAGAAGTGGTGATTGAAAATCATTTGAAAATGCTGGAATTATTTACTTAAAAAACGTATCCTGCTTCTATAATTGAACTAAAATTAAAATTATGATTGAAAGACTAAAATTAGACTGACTAGTGTCAATACTGAAATTTAAGTTGAGTGTGTCACCTGCTGATGAAAGGAAAATACATAAATCTGGGAATACATGAAGGATTGTGAAAATATTTACTGGGTTATATCTAACTACCCCATGACTACTGGAGATTCAAATATGAGAACAAGGAAATTATTTAAGAAAAATTATCAGTAAATGTTATTAGAAGATTGAATCTGTAAGGGGGATGTAAAGAGGCTTTTGATAATTTCTGGATCTATTTAAAATGAAACTGATTGGTTACCTATAGGATACTTTTGAAGTATGATTAGTGTACTTCTTGAAGGGCAACTTTAGGTCTAAATAAATGGTTCTTGGACTACTGGACAAAAGTTGGATTTTTAAAAACAAAATAAGATGCTTCATAATGAAGAAATGGGTGGAACTTTGAAGGAAAGAGCACTGATTTTCCAAAGCAAAAAAGACATTATGGAGAAAGGATTTAAAGAGATTATGGGAAAAATGAGAAATACCATATGAGGGATAATGACCAAAGATCAAGACGCTCAGAAAACAGAGGAGCTAATAGAAGAAATGGAGGAAAAGATTGAACCAAAGATCTGTAATAATAATGTGATATTAATGAAAATTACAGTGATTGATAAATTAAACCAGGGGAAAAATATTTTAAGAAAGTTGAAAGGAGAATTGGAGATACAGGAAGACACTTTTGAAAAGGAGATAGGGGTTTGGGCAGATATTTTGGAAGCTAGGCAGTGGAATAGGGTAGAGATGGGAGAAACACTTAGACTGAATAGCCAAGAAGTACCGGTAGATGCAGACAAATATAAATACCCAAGAGATGAAGTCAAGTCAAAAAAAGCATAACAACCAAAGTACTGAAGGGGACAAGAAACGATGGCTAGAAAGGAACGGGTTTCTCTTTTTGTTGTTCTGATTTGCTTTTTCTCGTCTCTTTCTTTCCCTTCTTTTTTAGAAAGGTGGCATGATTAAGTAGGATAGCAGAAATATATTGAAAATTTAATAAAAGGGTGACATGATTAAAAGTTAGAATACAGATAGAAATAAGAGAAAGGGGGAATATTAGTGTATATCTTTTTACATAACAAAATAAAAGCAATAACAAGAGGGAAGCTTAGAAATTGAATAGCAGTATTATTATGCATGATTATGGTGAGTGGCTTTAGACCAATATATTAAAACAAGGAATAATTAAATAATGATAGACTATAACTCAATATAAAAGTGTATTATTATTAGAAATATATAAATTGGTTGAGTGTAATAACTATGATTAATTTTACTAGTTTTATTTGTATTAGGATGTATGACACCAAAGTCCCATGCTGTCCACGCATTAATATGTATATGTACAACAAAATTAAAAGCTTGATACAAAAAAAAGATCCTCTACCTGTCATTCTTTTTTGTCTTCTATTTAAGTTTATAGACTTCAAGATGTTGAAGGAAGAAAAAGAAGAAAGACAAGTGAACCCAATTTCTCCTAAAGATAAAGCTATTCAAAACTGTAAAGTGAATCACTGAAATGATATGAATATTTTCCTTCTGTTCTTTTCTGATTGCCAGGTTGAGGACTTAACACATTGCATTGATAAAATGTAATTTTTCTGGATTTTATTCTAGGTTGTGGCTCAAAGCCAAGCATTTTGGCTTGCTTAATACTGAATTATGTCTTGGAACAGAGGTCTTCAAACTTGGCAACTTTAAGACTTGTGGATTTCAACTCTCAGAATTCTTCATAGCTGGCTGGAGAATTCTGGGAATTGAAGTCCAAAAGTCTTAAAGTTGCCAAGTTTGGGGACCCCCATCTTAGAATGTTGTGTTCTTGGGGATCATTCAGCCAACCAATGAGTATCAGCATCCAAAGTGGGAGAAGTGCTACTGACTTGGTACAGGTACATGTGCTGTACCTGTCAACACCACCTTAGTAGGAGCCACTCTTGTTCTTGATCTTACATGAAACATTCCCACACAATGCATGTTTCAATTCATGGAATGTCAAGGGCGTAGAGACAGGTAAAGGTGTATATGTTGGTCCTGAAGCACTTTTTCCATTTCAGATCCTAATACCTGAAGATGACTCTCATCAAGGATCTCCACAGGGTGTGGCCAAACAATCAAGATTATAAAACAATGCCACAATGCCAAAGTTCCATTTTTTAAAATAAAAAAAATAACAGTTTGCAGGGCACATAAAAATAGATGGAGTTCCCATTGCATTATTGTGACAGCTGTCTTGTCATTTTTTTAAAGCAGAAGTGAAGATGTATGCTTACTTTTAATTATAGTAATCATGAACCAAGAAGGAAATGTGAGCCCTGCTACAGTGTATGGAATAGGCTGAAGAGACAATTAGACTGGCAATTCCCTCAAGGGTTTCTTTTAGATCAGTGTTTCCCAACCTTGGCAACTTGAAGATATTTGAACTTCAACTCCCAGAATTCCCCAGCCAGCTGGCTGGGGAATTCTGGGAGTTGAAGTCCAGATATCTTCAAGTTGCCAAGGTTGGGAAACACTGTTTTAGATGATGCGTCCAAAGCTCTGCTTGTGTTACACATAAAACATTGCCTTTTTTCTTTTTTTAATCATACCCTGCAGTCAGGGGCAGGCTACCAATCCCAGCCCTACTGAAATGCTCCAGGAGGGAGTACCAGAGCTTGTGCCCGGTGTGCGCCTGTGCCCAGCGCATGATTCATGCGCAGAAACCAAATCTCACGTGAAGATGTGCGTGCAGAATTTCTGAAGTTTTTTGCATGAGTGGAAGCAAAAAACCCCTGGAAATTGGAAAGAAGAGCTAACTAAAATGTGTGGCGAGGACTGGCACACTGCCAGTCCTCGCCACGCAGCCTCCACCCCCTGATGCCGCCACGAGTGACAGGGGCTGCCAGCTCCCATCTGCCCTCCGCAGCATTTGCAGCGATCCATTATATGGATACAAGCTGTCTAGCAATAGCCCTTTCCCCCTTCCCCCCCTCAAATAAAATTTAACTGAATCCAGAAAAGTGACAATGCTTTTGCCAGAGAAGCTAGGCACAGAAATGGCAATGACAAAATGACTGGCGGGGTGTGTATGAAAGTTCCTTTCTCCTGCTAAGATGGCCACATTCTAACAGAAGGTGGAGTCATATTGTGCTCTGCTTGCTTCTGACCTAGGATGTTACATAAAAACATGACTATGATTAAAAATCACAGTTAAAATGTCCCAGGTAATATTATGGAAGAAACACAGCCCTTGTGGATGACCATTCACAAATTTATTTTAATGCATACCTGCATTCAATAGATTAAACCCAAACTAGTGTTAATATTTTTAAGATACAGTGGTACCTCTACTTAAGAACGCCTCTACTTAAGAACTTTTCTAGATAAGAACTGGGTGTTCAAGATATTTTTGCCTCTACTTAAGAACCATTTTCTATTTAAGAACCTGAGCACAGAAAAATTTCCCAGGAAATTTGAGAGCGACACAAAGGCCCAGCCAGTTACCTGCCATTCCTCCTTTAATCCTGGCCATCTGGGCTGCCAGAGGAGCCTTTTGGTGGTGCTTAAGGAGGCTTTGGCAGCCCAGAGTGAACGAAGCATTTTCCTTTCTCTGGGCGCTTGAAGAGGGAACAAACCACCTCCCATACACCCGGCACTAGGTTGCCTCCCAGAGCATCTTGGCGCGGAAAGGCAAAAGGGGGCGCTTCGCCCTGGCCAGATCAACTCGGCTTCAGCTAAAACCAAGGAGTCACCACAATGAAGGAAAGGTGCCGACTACAAAGCGAATGAGCGAGAGGAGAGGCGAACCCTTCAACATGGGAAGGAAGAGGCAGCAGGTAGCAGTAGCAATAGCACCCCCCTTTCGGTCAAAGGAGCAGGAGGTTCCCTCCTCTCATCTGCCTGGGTTTCTCTCTCTGGCGCAGTGTATGGAAGGCATCAAGAGCAACCTTGGAGTTGCTCTTGATGTCTGCTGCATGATCTGACTGAGGCTCTAACTGGTGCCTAGAATGAGGGAATGGTGGGGGCTTTGGATTGAAACACATCTATGTGACTTTTATCCATCCATAGATTCTACCATTCCTCCAGGTGAAAAGATTGACACCAGTTTTCCAAGGCAGGCCACACTTGGAAACCAAAGAACAAAGAAACCAAATTTCTGCGACTTTTTAAGGTTATAATAATAGAACCTGCAAATGTCTTTTCCGTCTGTTCCTTTTCAGTTAATGAGAACTAGGGAGAGTCATGTCTGAGATGCTTTCTCAAATTACTTTTCTGGCCGAAGTGCTAATTTCTTTTATTTGATATTGTCTTGGTTGTGGTTCATGAGTCATGACTTCCGTTCAAAGAGTAGGTGGCAGCTCTAGCCTGGAGGGCCTTTGGTGAAGCTTCATATTGTCGACCATTTGTACTGCTTCTCAATCATTTCCAATCTGGACTCATCACCAATGGATTGCTGTAATGTGATTTACATGGAGCTCATGCAAAATGTGGTGGCACAGGGAGTTATGCCTATTCCTCAGCACACTTTACCAGAGGTGAGTTCCTCCCAGTTCACACTGGTTCTATAGAACTGGTAGCAAACCGCTGGGGATGTCACGGAGACATAGTGGAACTGGTTCTGTTGGTGCTGGTCCGTGGATGTCATCATCTTTTTTTCCCAAGGTTTTTTTTTTTTCTGCGTATGCACAGAAGCTGAATTTTTGGCACTGCACACATGTAGCTATCTTGTCTTGGGCATTTTTGGAAGGGGAAATTTTTTGGGATTTTTCAGTACTTTGCATGTGACTCATGGTCACGCTGTGCAGGAGGAAGCAAACTGGCAGTAAGTTAGAACCAACCTCTGCACTTTATCAGTATGAACCTAGAACAGTAAGGTTCTGGGTTCAGTTCAAGTTGCTGGTAAGTATTGTGAGTTCTCCTTGTCCACCTCTGGTAATGCCAGATTCTGAGAAGGATGAGCCAGGATCCTCTGGATACCCTGGGCCAGTGGGGTTGCCAGCTGATGCAGAGAGTGAGAATGATAGAGAAATAGATCTGGATAACCCAAGGAACCACCAGATGGGACAGGTATGTCAATTGGTGCCAGTCAGATGATGAAGGAGACATTAGAATGGATGAGCCACTCTTAGATGCTAGATTGAGGAGATTACAAAGCAGACTTGTATGGTAAAAGGAAATAAGTTTGCAACTTTAACTCTAGGGGGTTTGATGACCACTCCCAGCAAGTATAAAAGCAAAGCATCTTGGGAAATTCTGGGTGGGGTTTCAACATTGCTTCCTGGACACTGTGCTAGAGCTGGGGAACTCAAAAATGCCCCCCTAAAAAATCTGATTTCTGCTTTGCAAAATTTGTCTTCCAGACGTTGCATGACTGTTAGAAAATTGCAGAAATACTGAATGTTTGCTGATATCACCATTTTTTTCATTTGTCTGTCTTTTGTTGGTATTTATTTGTCTGTTTTAAAATATATTTGAAAACTAATAATTTTTTTTCAAAAAGAAAAAAAGAAAATTGGTGAGCTGAATTTTATCCTCTATGATTCATTCCCTCCTTTATCTCGCTGGAATGCAATTAGGCCGAAACTGGCACCTTCCCAGGAAGCTTATCTGATAACTTCGCAGCAAAGAAAAATCCTCCCTAAACATTTTAAAAACTGTTTTCTGCCTGTAATGCAGTTTTTCCAAATAAAGAGTGGTTTTTAGCTGTTTGCTTCAATCCCAGGATAGAACAGTTAGGAACTTAAAGCCCTACATATTGTAGGATCAGGATATTTGATTGATCGCCTCTCCCAGGTTACAATCTCATCATGTCTGGCAGAGGGGACATGTTGAGGCAGGAAGAGAACCTTTTTTACCATGACATCTGCCCTTTGGAACATAAAACCAACCAGATTTTGGGAAATCCCTGAAAACTGTGCTCTGCCATCATGCTTGGACGTTAGCTGGTAATGGTGAGCCTCTTCTATGCCTTTGATGATAAGGCAATGACTAAACGCTAAGGCTGATTTTTCTGTTTTTAATGTGTTTTTATTGAGAATTTGTAGACTTTTTAAATTAATTTGGGGGTTAGGAGTTGGGGGGGTTGGCTATTGTTTTGTATTGTTATGAGTTGTCCATTCACTGAGATGAGATTGACAACTTTACGAAAATAAAAAAAGAAGGAAGAGAGAAAGAAAGAAAGAAAGAAAGAAAGAAAGAAAGAAAGAAAGAAAGAAAGAAAGAAAGAAAAAAGTAGATAGAGAATGTATGGCATGGCATTGTATGACTTTCAAAGAAGAATAGAGAAGAAATTAATCGCTACCTACAGTTATTCCCTTGGAATGTTACAATACTTCACTGGGGTTTTTTCCTACAATTTCTCATGAAGGGAGGTAGAGCATGAACATCCCAAGCCTGTTTTGTAATCAATTGTCCTTACAGAAAGCTAATTGTGAAGCTTCAGTCATGAAAAGACTCAGAAATGTTTCTCTTAGCTTGGGGAGGAATGGAGTAAATGGAATGTAGAATGTCTGCTTAGTGCTAGTCAAATGTTCTGGTTCATTACTTTACAATGACCTGAAGGATAATAATAATAATAATAGTAGGGTAAAAATGGCAAGTCCAGTCTAAACATCTGACTGACTATGTGATGACCCATAACAATGCCCTGAAATATCTGCACGAAATACAGTTTGCCTGCAAGCAAGAACTGGTTGGGGCCACAAAACAGACAAAGTGAAAGAAAACAAAGAAATTAAAATGCTCTGGGAGTTCGGAATTTAAACAGAGGAGCACCTGTCACGAAACACACCAGACTTAACAATTGTTGATAGTTAAAGCAAAAGAAATCTGGAGAATGGGTATGGCAGTACCTGGAGACCACTAGAGAAAAATAGAAAGACCTGCAAATAGAAGTAGAACGACTATGACAAAAGAAATATAGTACCAATAGTAATAGTTGCCTTGGGTGCAATTGAAAACATCAGCAGCATCGCTAGAAGACGGTTGGCATTGACAAAGATCACCAGTTAAATGCCAAAGGCAACTTTACTTGTGACAGCTCACATCCTGCGACAATATTTTTAACACCATCAAATAATATCTGCCTCTAGGTTCTGGGTGGGACTTGATAGGTAGATTTTTAAAAATGTCAAATCCAGACTAAACATCTGGCTGAATGTGACCAATCATCATAATAGAAAATCTGTGCATTGGCAAAATTTCCAGCTATTAATGACAAGAGGTCATGCTTCTTGGATCTGCACACATATTACAACAATATACTGTATATCACAGGATCCTCGTTTCCTGGGAAGAACTCAGGGTGAATGAAGGCCAATGCCTGGTAAAGAACTGGAAGCTGTGGTTTTGTGCCATTTGTATATAACAATAAAAAATAATTTTAGTTAATAATGATAATGATCTAATTATTATATAAAATGCTAATGATAAAATGTCTTTGTTTATATTTTATTTTTATATTTGTAACGGTAGTATCATATTTGCATTATAATCTACATTATTATTACATAATAATTAAATAATAACTAAAATTATTAACATTAACCATTTATTTAATAATATATCATCCTGTAATGATGCTTTTTCATAGGTAACCATGATAATACAGCTGCCTCATTGTGCATTTAACTATTATTTTCTTCCTCCACCTCATCAATCATCATCATACAAGGAAGAGAAACGGATGATACTTATTTATGGGACTATTTCCCAAATTGTTGTGGCAAGAAGATCATGCTCAGTTTGCAATTGGCTAAAGCAGAGGTCTTCAAACCTGGCAACTTTAAGACTCGTGGACTTCAACTTGTGGAGTTGTAAAGTGGTAAACTTGTAAAGTTGCCAAGTTTGGGGACCTATGTGTAGGGGTGAAATTCAACAAGTTTTGATAGGTTCTGGAGAACTGATAGTGGAAATTGAAGTAGTTCGGAGAACTGGCCAATACCACCTTTAGCTGGCCCTAGAGTGGGGTGGGAATGGAGAATTTGCAGTACCCTTCCCCTGCCATACCCACCAAGCCCCATTCACAGAACTGTTATTTCTTGTATTTTTTGAATTTCTCCCCTGACTCCTGGGCAAGAGAGTGTTGGCTAGCTTGACCCAAGAAAAGATGCTTTTCTGATGCAGCTGTGAGTGTAGCACACACTCTTTGGAGTTTCATTCCCTTCTGAGATAAAATTACTTCTGACCTAATGGCCTTTTGCAAAGCTCTGAAAACTTCCAAACTTAGCTTTTGAGCAGGCCTGGGTGCCCAGATGTGACATTACAGCACATCTCTTAACTTTGTTGATGGTTATGTTATGAAGTTCAGCTATTATGAGTTTTTATATTATGTATTTTATATTGTGTATTGCATGCAGGCAAGCATGTGAAATGGGCAGCTAGTTTGTGAATGCAATTATATACATTACTCCCCCTCTGTCACAGGATAGGAGGATGAGGAGATCAGAACAAGGAACAGAGGTATAAATAAGGTAACTGTGGTCTAATATTATAGAAAGATGTCCTACAATTGAAAAACAGGAATCTCCAAAGGTCACAACAACATCATTCCAGGGATAGGCTTCAAAAAATTGCCTAATTTGTTTCAACGGTTTTTATTCCAACTTGCTGGAATTCACTTCAAATCTTGAACTGGTTCTTATAACACATCAGCATAACTACAACCTGCAGTGAATGTAGTAGGCACGTTTGTTTCAGAATAATGTCTCTGCCAGATACAACCTAAGACCTTGAACACACTTTCAAAGGCTTCAATTTTCTTTGGAATATATTCTGAAAACAAAAACAAGCTGGTCGTTTACGTTTTCCCTTCAACAGAAATGTGGAATTTCTGAAGGAGAATAAACCAGCACTGAAAATAAATGACCAAAAAAAGCTCTTGAAACATTGTCCAACAAATTCAGTGCAAAGGAGAGAAAAATAAGTGTTCTTTATTTTGTAGATAACTAAATGCAGAGCAGGACATGAGACATCCTGTCTGTCAGCTGCTATTAACAGTTGCTGGCTCAGAATAGATTGGGCGAATTTCTCACTGCATAATATAAATGCAAGCAGCCACTGAAAAATCAATACAACTATTATAGTTATTTGCATCATCTTCTGGAATCTGTGCCCAAAATACACAATGTTAAAAGCTGAACAAACTTTTCAGTTCAGTTTGTGTTGTTTGTGCTAAACTGAAACATCCAAGGCTTAGAAGGAGAAGTGAATGTGTTTCATTTTAATCATTATCCTTAAAATATTAGGATTTACCACTAACTTTTACATGACCACTAACACTGTCCTAATTGGAAAGGGAGAATTCAACCATAAAACATAAATCATCTTCTCCCCTAAATTGAATAATATAAAGCAAACTGCAAATAAGCACAAGATTTGAAACCTACAAACCTCACAATTTGAAGACCTGAGTAATCATTTCAAATCAATATGCTTTGCATCAACATAAATAAAAGCCAGGAAAAGCTTTGAGTGCATACAAACAACTATGATATTGACATTTTGACAACATCCTGTGTTGGGAAAAATAAATTCTCGGATGAATGGAGAAGCTTAAGATAAATTAAGACATAAATAGTGTGGCCTTATAGTATCTGATAAACAACGGCCAGTTTATCTAAACATTTCCATTGGAACCCGAAACTGAAGATGCAAATGATACAGAGATTATTGCTCTCTGTAGAAACAGAAGGGCAGGAAGTAACCTGAGATCTATTACTTTATTACTTATGAATATGTATGCATGCATAATTCCCCCTCTTTTCTTTACATTACTGTCTCCTGAAAAGTCTAAACATCAATGCATCTTTTCATTTAAAGGTGTGACTAATTAGTCTCTTGTAGGGTCCCCTCCAGCATGTACTGTTGAATAAACACTACATTGAGCCTTGATTATTTGCTTTGGGTCCTGCATTTGGATTCCACCCCTTGCAAACTCATATTTCAGATCCTTGAAGAATGAGAGGAAGAAGTGAAAACTCTTAATCTTTTATTTTCACCTTTACAACTCTCTTCTTTAAACGAAGATATAAGCTCAGAGTCCAAATGGGATCTTAAGTTTTCCTGCTTCACATCTCAAATTTTCCTTTTCAAAAGAATCCATATGATGGTTCCAGGTTATTGTCCCTAGCTGTGTTACATGGCTAAACAACACCCCCCCACCCCCAAATTGAAATTTGGATATGACTAGAAAAGGGTGCATCAAAGTATTACAAGATAACAGAAAGAGATAAGAAGTCAATATAGTAAAGTATTACTGAAATTTAGTGGATGCCGAAAAGAGTTTTTCATTATGGATGTGAATTTTTCTCATTGAGAAAAAAAGAAAGCAACTGGTCTACACATTAATAAATCACTGACAAGCTATACATCTTTAAGATGAAACAATTCTAACACAACTTGGAAGAGATGAAATTCCACTTATTTCTAGTTAGAAGAAAAGCATAACATTTTATTATAGGACTGGGGCAGGGCTGCAAGTCATCCTGAGCCACATCTTCAGGTTTCAGTTTTACAAAGGAAGCTTCATAAAGTCAAGAAGAAAGAGGGTGTTGGAAGTAGTTGTGGAAGTAAACCAACTGTAACTCCAAATGGCTGGAGGAAAATGTCAAGCTAGCAATGTGAGTTGTTGCTCCCCTTTTAATCTTCACTCCATTAAGCTTTGAAATCATTAAGAGTTGAACAGCAGTCAGTCAGGAAGCAAAGAAGGGTGAGGAAAGTACAGTAAAAATAATTATCCTGTGCATCAGTGATGGGTTAAAAAAAAATTACTACAAGAGAAAAAACAACAACACTGGCATGGCTTGGTGAGTGTGGCATGGCTTGATGGGCATGGCAGGGGAAGGATACTGCAAAATCCCCATTTCCTCCCAATCAGCTGGGACTCAGGAGGCAGAGACTAGATGGGGGTGGGGGCAGTTAGAGGTAGTATTTACCGGTTCGCCGAACTACTGAAAATTTCCACTACCAGTTCTTCAGCACTGGTCAGAACCTGTTGAAACTCACCTCTGTTGTGCCTATTTGACCAATATTTATCTCAAAGGTTGAGAAATTTAGAGCGCTTTTCATGCAGGGAGCCATATTATCTGTCTATTTCAGCAGAAACCATTTGTTCTCATCTATTTCTTTTGAAAACTAGATGAAAAAAGCATCTGATATAGGAGGAATGTCTGCAAGGTAATGAATAAAATTTTGGAATAAAAGTCTGCTTGTTCTGCTTGGTGCTCACTGTGTCCCTAACAGATTTACCAGACTTATCTGGGCCAACCTGATGGGATCAAGCCACATTCTTCCAGTCAGCATTATCTTACTTGAGGCATTTATCTCATGATTCGTTCCTTCAAATTTCATCCCATAGATCACTTTTGATTAAAGCAGGATTTGGCCAGTGGTGAAATTCAGCAGGTTCTGACAGGTTCTGGAGAACTGGTAGCAGAAATTTTGAGTAGTTCAGAGAACTGGCAAATACCACCTGTGGCTGGCCCCAGAGTGGGGTGGGAATGAGGATTTTGCAATATCCACTCCCCAGGAGTGGGGTTGGAATGGAGATTTTGCAGTATCCTTACCCTGCCATGCCCACCAAGCCACACCCACAGAACCAGTAGGGAATTTTTTTGAAATTCACCCCTTGATGTGGACAACAACTTTTTGCCATGGTCTTGCATGATAGCTACTTCTTTTTGGAGGCCCACCAATATTTAATGGATAACCTAGTGCTGAGGTTGTGTGATATACAAATACCAAAAATCAGCTAGTGTATTCTGAAAATTATCTCAAAAAGTTTATTTTTTTTCTGAAATCAAATCAGCTCAGGTTAGGACTAAACTAGCTCAATTAACTTTTTAAATCAGATTTATCAAAAAATGCCTGACCATTCAAAACAGATAGCCAATGCAAGTTATGAAAAAGAAATGAAGACCGGCAGAGCATATCCATGAACAACAACTAGCCGTCAGGAAAAGACTCCTTAATCTCACAATGACCTGGGCAGGCTCAATCATAATGTAGCTTCAACTAGAAAATTGTGAGCATCCTACAAACAAAAGTCTTATGGAATTCCTAAAAGCTTACGATTCAGACAAATCTGCCCTCAGCAGACACATAGAGCATGTTCACACCATTCAAAACAAATTATTTTTTAAAAAAGTTTTAATAAGAAACATATCAGAATAAGTCTCTCCAGCAGCCTATATCGAAATAAGCAAGGATTGACACCAGGCAACAAACAATTATTTATTTATTTATTTATTTGTTTGTTTGTTTGTTTGTTTATTCATAAGATTTGTATGCCGCCCCTCTCCGCAGACAATACCCTAATCGAGGACTATTCAGGAGAAAATTGCAGACCCCATATACACCTACCTCAATATTATTTATTTATTTATTTATTTATTTATTTATTTATTTATTTATTTATTTATTTATTTATTATTTAGATTTGTATGCCAACTGGACAGGGAACAGGGAACAAATCTTACACAAATTTAGATTAATAGTCTATAAGATAATAGAAATTATCTTCTTTTAGAAGTTTAGTTAGCCCCGTTCATAGATGCCTCCATGAAATATTTAACTAGGTTGAAGCACTGACTTTGATTAATCTCAAAAATCTAGCCAGGGTCAAATTTAGTTGGCCCTTTGGTTGAAGTTTCTAGAAAAGCCTGGGACTGGTGATTAGATTAGGATATATGAAGAAACATCCAAGAAGATATATTACAATTAAACTCTAAATTAACTTTGCCAAGGAAACAGCATAAACATGCTTGAGTAATCATGGACTTTATCTGAACTTAGAAATTTTACTATATTTCCCATCATATAAAAATTTTAGGATGTTAACTTTGGTCAGATGTTTTTCTTCTGTCATTGTAGGAAGAAAAGTATCTTCAGTCCAGGCTATCTTAAGTCATTGAAGCCTATTTTGGACACTGTGTACAAAATGTAGGAGATATTAGGAAATAGAGCAGAAAAACAACTAAGCAGCTAAGGACTTAACATCCTTTTCTTTCTTTTTCTTTTTTTGCTCCCCTGTAGTACTTCTGAAAGTACTGCTTTGCTGCAAAGTCTTACAAGAAGGCAGTGGCAAACTGCTTCCATAATGCCATCATATCCAGAATATCATTAGAAGTACAACTCATCTTAGGATACTTGATTTTTTGAAGGATTTAATTAGTGAAGTAACTAAACTAGACCTATATTAATGTGTTTGTGCATAAGTATATCAATCTTGGTTGCATTTGAAAAGCTTTTTAAATTAGTTTTAATATTGGATTTGTATCATATTGTATTTTGTTGCTATTGTGAGCCACTCCGAGTCCTCGGAGAGGGGCAGCATACAAATCTAAAATTATCATCATCATTATTATTATTATTATTATTATTATTATTATTATTATTATTAAATTATTACCAGAACGTGGTTGGTTTGTGGATGGGAAACCTGGAGATAACACCAGAGCTCATGGTAGAACGAAAGGTGTTTAAAAATAAAAATAAAAACATTTGAGAAAATAGACACTGGCAATCTATTTCCTTATTGTTGCCAAGAAATTGCATGAATACATCCACAACAGTTGTGGGTTGCTACCGGTTCACCACGGTTCAATGAACCCATAGTGGCAGTGGCGGGAGGCTCCACCCACCTGCCCAGATGTCAAGTGCAAGTGAAGCCAGCACACACACATTCACAGTTCCGAACGGATAGCGAAGGCAAGTGAAACCCGCTACTGATCCACGAGATGCCCAGATAAATGGCCAGAGCTCAATAGGTCTAGAGAGGACAATGTTGGAAGAAAAACAGTCCTAAAATATGTATGTTAGCTTCTTGCCATCATGATCATTGATTCTCATAACCTCCAGCAAACTTTAAGAATCATCAAATCCAGCTTGTAGAAATCTCACTGATCTGGTTCAAATGACAGGAAGTTTGCCTCAGGGAAAACAGGTTGCATGGCTTGCAAACAGAAACAAGTTATGTAGAAGGAGTGCTGATGCATGCTCATGTCACAAGATAAAAGGCTGCTCGGAAATACATGAAAGTGTTCATCCTTCTTTCTTCGAGATCAGCCTTTTGAATAATCCAAGAGCTGAGCTACAGCTGACCTTAATTGTAGAGTTCTCTTCTTCAGTGTCGTGTTTTCTCTCAGGAAAACTGACAACGAGGTATTAAGATTTGGACTGTGACCCTAGTCCACATAGATAAAGGGGAAGGCTTTAACTACTTGCTACAGTCCACATTTCAATTATTTAATTACATATGGCAGCACTTCATTAGTTTTAACTGGGTTCAAATGCTAACCTGAGTTGAGTCTGCTAAGTATTTATTTATTTATTACAGTTGGAAGGGACCAACCGCCCCTTCAAGCAGGAGTCCTTACACCATTTTAGACAAATGGCCGTCCAATCTCCTGTTGAAAGTCTCAAGTGTTGGAATTCTCACAACCTCCCCATGCAAGCTGTTCCACTGGTTGATCACTCTCACTGTCAGACCGTTCCTCCTTATTTCCAGGTTGAATCTCTCTTTGGTCAGTTTTCCAGACATTATTCCTTGTCTGGCCTTCTGGTGACTTGGAAAACAGACTGACTCCCTCCTTTCTGTGGCAGCCCCTCAAGTATTGGAACACTGCTATCATGTTTCCCCTGGTTCTTGTCCTCACCAGACTGTTCATGATTAGTTCCTGCAACCGTTCTTCGTATGTCTTAGCTTCCAGTCCCCTTATCATCCTGGTTGCTCTCTTCTGCATTTTCTCTAGAGTTTCAATGTTTTTTTTAAATAGTGTAGTTACCAAAACTGGATGCAGAACTCTAGGCATGGTCTAACTTAGGCTTTAGTGTTCTTTCCCTGGAGACAGAAAACGCTTGGGGGGAGGACCCACCAGAAACTGATAATGCTTCAGGGTTGAAAATTTTATCAGAAAGTCCCTCCATCCAAAAATAAAAATGCTACTGAAAACATAACATGGGTATGTTGATCCCTTTTATCCCAAGAGAGAAAAATCTACAGCTACCTCAACAATGCTGAATGAAATCCCTTCTTCTGTCTGAGGGCATCTTTGTTTTAGGGGGATAGAATATTTCTTACTTCGTTTTTAAGAGAAGCAATTTCATCTCCTTTTGTGATACCATTCTGCTGATCTAATACATAGCAAATTATAGAACTATTTTAATTTTAATAAATAGTTATGCAATGCTTTAGATTTGGTTTCAAAACCTAAACATGCACGTAATTGTTTTATTAAATGTCTTAGTTTGTTTAATTCTATAATGATTCTGGGCAGTGTAGAATAAACCAATCCTACATTACAATTAAATCCTGAAATCATCTACTGTAAATGATAAAACTTTCTAAAATATATATGAACATCATTTTTTTTCTAATTCAAAGCTTGGGTGGAAAGGATCTAGTTTTCAGGGATTTTTTTATAAACAACAAAGAGGGAAGTAGGCAAATCTCAAGGGGAATGTTCCCTAGTGCCACAACAAAGAATGTATTGATCAACAACCATACTTTATGTGAGCAAATGTATGTGGATCAAAATTAAAGTCCTGGAGTAGTTCAGGATTTCAGGGCACATAGCATGTTTCTCAAGAGTCCAGATGGAATGACTACATAGTATTCTGAATTTGAAGGCAAAACACACGTGTCTTTCTGAAATGTATGTGGAACAAAATTAATGTCCTGGAGTAGTTCAGGATTTCAGGGCACATAGCATGTTTCTCAAGAGTCCAGATGGAATGACTACATAGTATTCTGAATTTGAAGGGAAAACACACGTGTCTTTATGAACGTTATGTTGGAGAAGTGGTAATTACGTTTAAAAAGGGAGGTTACATCATGGAAATTAGCATTTTATAAAGTTTTCATCCCTATCAAAATCTGTTGTTCGGAAATGAAATCCAAATGATATGCATTGGAAGAAATTATCAGGCAATTTAATTAGACACAGTAGATTAAGATATTACCAAACTATCATTGGTTGAAAGTGTCAATGTTTAGTTACAACATTTTCTATATTTTTTAAATCCATAGAAAAATGGAGAATTAGTATATTATATTGCTAAAGACCTGAATGGATTTAATTAGGATTTGAACTAAAAATATGTTTTTAAAATGAATGTTTTTTTAAAAAGAACACTTAAAATTTTACTGGGGATAAACAGCTATGTTTATAATGCATTACTTACAGAAGAGCTATAATTTAATGATCAAGTGCAAATTTTTCAGGGAAGTACAAACTTAAATTTCTGCCCTTTTCAGTTAGAAAGATTTTCTATAGGCATATTCCTTGGTTAATATCTTATGTTGATAATATATATGATTACAGAAATTTAATGATCACTCTTTCATGGTTCCAGAACCTCAATTAGCTAACAGATTGCGTAATTAAAGGGTGGGGGAAGTAAAGAAAACTGTATTTCTTTGTAACAAGCTTATATAAAACATCCCCCAACAAATCTTGCATTGTTCTCTCTAGTCTTCAGCAGGAGAGGCATCTTAATAAGTTATCTTTCAATGTTTAATTGCTCCACTTGTAAGTTTTATTATCCCTTGCTTTGTCTCCCATTCTTCTAAGGAACCTTAGCAGAAGCAAACACTAAAGCTACTCTACTTTATACTTAAAGTTATAGTCAAACAAAACAAAACCCTCATTTTTTAGGAGCCCTTGAACACCCATCATACGTGACACCTGATAGCAATATACTTTCTTTTTTTGTTCTTATCATCTACCCATCCATGAAAGTAATTTTCTTGCCATGATAAATAGAAACTGGCATTCCTCTTGAACAGGCACAGCTTTGTGGAAACCGAGTCACTCATGTGAGAAATACCCTTATAACATTGGGGAGTTTAGTTTAGTAATTACAATTATATTCTGCCTTTCTTCCAAGATGACACCTGTCCTCCTTCTGTTTTATGATGCTGCGTGTACTGTAGGTTGACCTCTTAATTCTCAGGCCAGGTGTTTTGGGTAGCAAAGCAGAAAGCAACATGGGAAATATAGAACCCACTAATGTAAGATAAAAGATGCTGTAATCTTCAGATGACTTGGATTCCAGCTCTTAATGCCACTAATGCTTTTAGCCCCGGGATTAATGTAGGGGTGGGTTCCACTTACCTTCGCCACTGATTCGAATCATGACATTTCACATGCGTGTGTTCCCCTCATGCGATTTCACTTCCACGCATGCTTAGTAGCAGGATTCAGCCCGAAACACAGTTGATCAGTTGATCAGCTATGCTTTGGGTGAAGAAATAAAGGTAAGTATTAACCCGAGTGGCAGGTGGGAAGGCACTTTTTCAAGCAGCAGAAGAGAAGCCATCCAAATACAGAAAAATCTGTGAAAAATTCCTGAAAAAAGATGGTGGCGCCCACAGATCAGCCGTGACTGAATTGGATCTGTGACGCCATTATCGCATCATCAGTGGGTCACTAACAGTTCAGGTGATCTGGTTCAAACCGGGAGGAACCCACCCCTGGACAGGAACTCTAACATATTTAGAAGGTATCCAATTGAAGACACATTGCATATACATAATCTACTGCAATGAATCTATCTCTCTTAAAGAGACTTCTTGTCTTACAATCATTCATTCAGTCAACATTCTACGATACAACACTGCTGGAAAAAAGTGTCTTACAGCAGCTCCACACCAGGGACGCATTCCCATTACGGCTGCTAGTGGTGCACTGCACATGCAGCTTCACTTCTCCTGCATGCACACGTGCATCCCAGTATGTTTCTAATTCTGCGCATGCGTAGGAAGCAAAATCTCACAAGGGGACGTGTGCATGTGAGAGATTTAGGCAATTGTTTGCTTCTGAGCATGTGCGGAAGCAAAAAACCACTGAAATCTCTCTTGCACACATCGCCTCATGGGATTTTGCTTCCTAAGGCATATGCAGAAGCAAAAACACACTGGGACATATGTGTGCGCAGGGAGGAGAATAGAAGCTACACACGCAGCACAACATTTGCTACTGATGCACCACCCTCAACCGTACCAGTAGCAACCCGCTACCGGTCCACACACGTATTATTGTTGCGATATCCCTGCAGTCAAATGATCAAAATTTGAGCCCTTGGTAACTAGCATACATTTATGATGGTTGCAACATCTCAGGGTCACGTGATCACCATTTGCAATTCCCGGCTGGCTTCTGACAAGCAAAATCAATGGGTGGGAGTCAAATTCAGTTAATGAGCCCATGGTTCCCTTAACAACTATGACAAAAAGGTCACAAAATCAACTGTGACTCACTTAGCTTACTTAAGCAATGGAAGTTCCAGTCCCAATTGTGAACATCAGTGGAGCACTATCTACTTGAATTGACATGTATTGCCCTTCATTATTACAAAGACCTAAATCTTTTTTTTTTCTTGTCAAGAGATCTCTGGGTAAAGTCCTTGTGGCTTGTCTCTGTCTAATAAGGAATCAATGCAGAATTGTATTTACCTTCGTAGGTTGCTTTGAACCCCAGTAAGTTCCTCACACTATCAGTCTGGAAGAGGAGCCACATCTGATGTTGAGTGCTGACAATCAGATCAGGGATAGTTGTACCTGTTAAACTGTCAAGAAAGAAAAGAAACTAAAGCAGCAGCAGCAATGATCAATTGTAGAGATATCTGAGGATGGAAGAAAAAGATCCGTCTTAAAGAGAACGTATTAAGACAAGTGAATGAAATGTTGCTAAAATGACTAACAGAGAGAACGGAGGCTTTTGCTGGGATCACTTCTTTGCCAAATGTTTGGAACAAAAACTCGTAGCAATGATTTCTCTAAGGCTATCTCTAACATTAGGTGGACAGTGATGACCATTTTATAGAGCATGTGCTGAGTTCATGAGGAATGGATTTTGGAGGACTGAATTCTGCATGTTCCCCACATCATTAATTTGCAAGCCCTCAGACATGGCAGAAAATATTATTGTATCATCCTAAGTTGACTTACATAATACATATGGAATAGAGGAACACAATCTTGTATTCACTACAACCCTGACCCTTCATCTCTAGTCAAAAGCAATAGAATAACCATCATGATAATACAGTAAAACCCATTGCATTTTTATGATAACTTCTGGCTTTATCTCATGCTGTTCCATACTTTGATAAATGGATGCATATTTCTAATGTACTTAGATTTCCAAAATGAATGTATGTTCCACAATAGAATATAAGAACCAAAAATGAACTCTGTGGACCTTTTCAAAATGTGGTGATGCAAATAAGTCCCACGAGTAAAATTAAAAAATAAATACAAAGTATGTCAAACAAGAGTGCTAGAAACTACTATCAAGTACATTGCTAAGCTAAACTGCAAATAGTATCACTAGAAACCAAGAGAACCCTTGACTCTGTGATTTCTCATTTCCATGCAGTTTAGGCAATGCGCTCTGCACTTCACCTTGCCTAGTCAACTGTGCACACCAACTATAGAAATGCCAAAACATATACAACAAACTGACATCAACACTAGAAATAGCTCCCTGATGCCTTGGACTTCCTTGATCAGTGTCATTCTCTATTGGTTATTGATAAGACAAGAATGATTCAGATTCAAATTCAGATTAACTGTGTTGGAAGGGACCTTACAGGTCATCTAGTTCCAAGCAAGAGACCCTACAACTGCCTCTACCTCGGATCGAACTCACAACCTCCTGATTATGAGGCAAGAGCTCCACTTCTAGGCCGCAGCAGCTCTGAAATTATTTGATATTAGAACAATTAATCATTGGAACAGCTTGCCTTCAGAAATTGTGAATGCTCCAATACTGCAAGTTTTTAAAAAGATATTGGATAACAATTTGTCTGAAGTGGTGTAGAGTTTCCTACCTAAGCAGGGGGTTGGTCACTTTTGAGACCAAGTGCCTAAACTGCAACACCCACGTATTTATCTCTGAGTGCCAATTCACCGTATTTTTCAGACTATAAGACACACCAAGATTGTGAAGAGATAAGTTAAGAAAAAAGTTTTTGTCCTCCCTGGCCCCTCCAGGAGCACTCTCAAATACTCTGCACAACTTGCTTTTTGCAAAAAACAGGTCAAAAACAGGCCCACTTTTGCAAAAAAAAAAGGGGGGGGGCTTGGGGAAGGCACAAACAACCCAGTTTTTGTGAAAACTGGGTGTCATAGAATCACCATCAGGAGGCTAGAGGATGAGCTTAACAGAGAACAGCTAATGAAAGGGATTTGCTTCCCATGTCATTTTCTGATGAAAACTGATAAAAAGGCTGCCACTTGAACTAAACTCTTTTCACTGCCAATTTTAGAGAATGTCCTACCTACAAGTAAATTTGGGCCTACGCTGCAGCCTACGAAGCAGGTATACATGGGCTGGAAACATCACTGACCAAACAGAAATTGCTGAACTTTAAGTCCCTCCTGCCTCAACTAGTTGATGGAATGTTGGGCATTCAGTAATATCTGCAGGGCCACAGATTCCCCATTCCATTCAAATATGGTAAATGGCTTATGGTCATTTGAAAATATTACCCAACTTTTTGGCACCCACTAGCAGCTGTGTGTACGGAAAAGAAGTGTAGTCACTTTGAATGTTGCAACAGAGAGAAGTCAATCTCCCCACTCCCCTTCACAGCAGAGTTGCTCAGAAGGCAGCTGTCCTCTGCCTGCCTGTCCCTTTCTGACCCCCTCCTTCCTGCCTTGTTTGAGTACCTTAAAGAGTCAGACTGCAACTTGCTCTGTGTGAGTGTATGAGATCCAGAAGGAAAAGAAGTAGCAACTTTAACTGTTGCAGCAAAAAAAGGCGACTCCCCCCCTATACACACACACTTCACAATGGAGCTGCTCAGAAGGCTGCCTGTCCCTTACTGCCCCCCCCCCTTTAAGTACCTTAAAGAGTCAGACTGCAACTTGCTCCATGTGTGTGTGTGTGTGACAGAGAAGGAAAAGCAGCAGCCACTTTGAATGCTGCAGTAGAAAAGGCAATTTCTCCCCCCCACCTTCACAATGGAGTTGCTCAGCTATCCTCTGCCTAGCTGTCCCTTACTGGTCCCCCCCCCCACTGCCCTGTTTAAGTGCCTAAAAAGAGTCAGACTGCAACTTGCTCCGTATGTGTTTGTGTGTATGAGACAGAGAAGGAAAAGCAACAGCCACTTTGAATGCTCAGCCGAAAAGGCAATTTCTCTCCCCCCACCTTCACAATGGAGCTGCCCAGAAGACAGCGATCCTCTGCCTAGCTGTCCCTTACTGGTCCCCCTCCCCCCTGCCCTGTTTAAGTACCTTAAAAGAGTCAGACTGCAACTTGCTCCAAGTGTGAGACAGAGAAGGAAAAGCAGCAGCCACTTTGAATGCTGCAGCAGAAAAGGCAATTTCTCTCCCCCCCCCCTTCACAATGGAGCTGCTCAGAAGGCCCTCCACCCCTCCCTCGGTCAAGGCGCTGCTATTACCCCTCCACCAGCTCTCCCTCCCCCGCCCACCTGCCCTTCTGCCTTCTCCTCCCGTGATTGTGGCCGCAGCTATGATTGTGGCAGCAGCACCTTACGTTTGGGAAAATGCACATCTGGTTTGTCATTGTGTTGGTTTTTTGTACTCATGGCTTCAGAGAAGTTTCCCTCAACTCTCCAGACTGCAAGAAACAGTACAACTGCAAACAGGAAGTGCGGTTTCCCAAACTTCCGGTTTGTTGGTTGGGGAGGGGGGTGTTCTTTGCCTCCAGGGTTTCAGGGAAGTTTCCCTGAAGGATCCGGAGGGTGAAACGGCCTTTTCTGAGGCCAAAAATCAGCTGGAAGCGCGAGCACCCCCGCTGGAGCTGACACAGGGCAAAGTCATAAACCTCCAAGGTCTTTTCCAACTCTGTTATTCTATTCTATTTTATTCTACACAACCATATTTGACAGTAAGAAAACAGTAATGAAATCGTCAAAAGCCTTAATTGAGAATCCCAGATCAAAGGATCATCATTCAATCCATTCCTCCGAGGCTGACTTGGTTATAGACCAATTCATTCCAAAATAACTCAGCAACATTTCTATCAATGAGCAAGTTTGAGATTTGTGGGATCGGGTTTTTTCCTTTTTGTTTTTATAACAGCATCACATTAGACTGGGTATCTCCATGTATGCTGTAGCACATTTCTTGTTTTCTATGGTAAAGTGTTCTCAAAATGTGCTTCTTGTGTTGTATGTCAAAGAGGGATGTTTTAATTTTCGCTTTTGCTAAATAGATTATTACCCTTAATTATCTACATAATCTCTAGCAATCTACCATTAAATCCTGTTGTACTGACTCTACACTGCCACTGCTAGTGTATTCCTTCCTTCCCATTTTCCTTTTTAAAATAGTTTTTATTAAAATATTTTACATGTATAAGACTCACATTGAAATAAAAAGATATAATAAATGAAAAGAAAGGAAAAGATGATACAAAGAAAAAAGGAGATAGGTGCTTGGTGCTCTCTGAGTTCAGTTGTTTTCTTACATACATGTATTTTTCTTTTATGTACATTGGTAGCATATGCACCAAAGACAAATTCCTTGTGTGTCCAATCACACTTGGCCGATAAAGAATTCTATTCTATTCTATTCTAATTCTAATAGCCCTTTCTTTAAGATTACATAATTCCCTTCTTGCTGTAACCGATTCTTTCTAATCATCAAACCATAAGTCACATGGTCTCTCAGTTTCCAGTAAGCAGCAAAAGATGACGTTCATTGCCCTAGAAAGAGTCCCTAAGAAAGTTCATCTGCCTAATCAATATGCATTATAGATGAACACACACACTCACACACACCCCAAATTTATACGGAACAAGGTGAATAATTTTTCTCATCTCATTACAGAATGAGGATAAAAGAACAAGCCTTTATAGTTTAATCTGAAGATCTATAGCAGATGTATCTCAAAGCAAGATTATATATCAGATTAAAATTTACATAACATTTTGGAACACCATTGCTTAAAAACTTTTTAAGTGGTTTGAAATTATATCATTCTGTTATTCTGTCCAGTGAAATGATTACAACCAGTAATGATGTAAAGATAAACACAAAATGAATCAGAAACAGGAAATGATCTGTATAAGACTAATAACATGTTCTTTTATGTAATTGAAAATCATAAGTAAACAATAGATGGAAAACGAATCAAAAAGAGAAGCTAGAACTAAGGAGAAATTCCCTAACAATGAGAACAACTAACCAGTGGAACAGTTTGCCTTCAGAAGCTGTGGATGCTCCATCACTGGAGGTCTTTTTATGAAAAGACTGGACAGCCACTTGTCTGGAATGGGATTTGGTTTCTTGTTTGAGCAGGAGGTTGGACTAGAAGACCTCCAAGGTCCCTTCGAACTCTGTCATTCTGTTAAATCAGTCACTATCAGCGACTGAACCTTTTTTGACAAATTGTTTTTTTTTAAGTTCTTGAATATGACATTAGAAAAGCTAGAAGTTAGCTAGCTTTCTATCTTTATTCTGTTGTTCTCAATAAAACCCAAAAGGGGAACAATTATCCAAAAGAGGAAAAATCCCCTCTAATCCAGATATGGAAACTTTGCTTCAGCCTGAGTAATAGATAGTATTATTTTATTTTATTTTATTTTATTTATTTGTTTAGTTAGTTAGTTAAGCCTGTATAAGATAAGTATATATAAACACGTATAAACTTGTTTATTAATACAAGAAATGGATACAAATAAATGGGGATAATAGGACAGAGATGGTGGTCACCCTGGTGCACCTATGCATGCTCCAAGAACCTCTTAGGAATGGGATGAGGTCAACAATAGACAGTCTTAAATTAAAGTTTTGAGGGTTGGGGAGGTAGTGAATTCCAGGCATTGTCCACTCTTGCTGAAGTCGTATTTTCTGCAACCGACTTTGCAGTGGTTTACATTAAGTTTGTATCTATTGTGTGCTCGTGTATTGTTGTGGTTGAAGCTGAAGTAGTCATTGACAGGTAGGATATCGAAAGAGATAATTTTATGTACTATGCTTAGGTCAGACCGAAAGCGATATAGCTCTAAGCCCAGAATTGTCTGAGCTCAGAATTTCAAGTCTGGTGAATAAGGTATTCTGTTGTGAGTAGAGGAGTGAAGGACTCTTCTCATCAGATATCTCTGCATTCTCTCAATTGTATTAATATCTGATATGCAGTGTGGGTTTCAGACAGATGAGCTGTATTAAAGAATTGGTCTAGCAAATGTTTTGTATGCTTAGTTAGCATACAATACAGTGGTACCTTGTCTTACGAATGCCTCTTCTAATGAATTTTTCGAGATACGAAACCAGTGTTTAAGATTTTTTTTGCCTCTTCTTCCGAACTATTTTCATATTACGAACCCAAGCCGCCGCCGCTGGGATGTCTCACCTCTGGACTTTCATGTTCTTGTGCTGCTGGGATTTCCCTGAGGCTCCCCTCTCTGGGAAACCCCACTCCGGACTTCCATTGCCAGCTGAAGCACCCGTTCTTGCGCTGCTGGGATTTCCCTGAGGCTCCCCTTGCTGGAATTCCCTTCATTTTTGCTGGCGCTGCTTTGAATCCCAGCGAGGGGAGGCTCAGGGAAATCCCAGCAGCGCAAGAACGGAGCTTTGGCTTGCAAAGGAAGTCTGAAGACAGGGTTTCGCAGCAGGGGAAGGCACAGGGGAATCCCAGCAGCACAAGAACACGGAAGTCCGGAGGTGGGGTTTCCCAGTGAGGGGAGCCTCAGGGAAATCCCAGCAGCACAAGAACAGGTGCTTCGGCTGGCAACAGAAGTCTGGAGGTGGGCATTCCTAGCGGCGCAAGGCAAAAGGGGTGAGTTTTGGGATTGCACACATTATTTGCTTTTACATTGATTCCTATGGAAAACATTGTTTCATCTTATGAACTTTTCTACTTAACGAACCTCGTCACGGAACAAATTAAGTTCGTAAGACGAGGTACCACTGTATTACCAAAGAGAAGCTATGCAAGATTAGGTTAAGAAGTCTTAATGCTTTTTTTTTTAATGTTGTTACAATGGGCTCTGGCAATTAAAGTAGATAATTAGAGATGAGTACTCCAAGATTTTTGACAGAGTGAGGGTCATCTACAAGATCTTGTCTGTCCAGTTTGTATTTTATGATCTTATTTCCCTTTTTTTGCCAGATGAGGTCATTTGTGACATCATTATTTTTTTTACAAGAATACAAAGACCAACACAACTTGGTCTTCTCTGACAGAACTTAGTAGCCGTTGATCATAAGTCTGAAAGGGACAGATTTCTTAATGATTCCACTACATCAAAATGGTTTTAGTGAAAAGTCATATACTTCCATACAACCTGATTAGGAATTCCTGTGAATTTTATGGATTCATAGAAATGAAATTGCAAACTCAAAACTCATTTGCTGTTCAAAACTATCTTGGATAAGTGAAGAGCATCAGCTTTTGATAGGCAGCTGTCCTCAGTTATATCAAAGAGTATTAAGCTTTTAAGAATTGGGTCCAAACTGCGATCTGGAAACTCAAATTGAGCAGAATTTCACTGGACCTTTTCATTCCATCCTTTTTTGTTTTGATTGGAAATTGCCATTTCTTAACTCCATATAATTGTTCTCTTTGCTTGGGCAATTTTGAACATTCTATACCAAAGAGAAATGGCCAAATGTTTTAGGGGTTAAAGAAGAATGTGGAATTTTATAATTCAAGCATGCAATGGGATTGAGAATCACATTTTAAAATATTCCCTCCAATAGAAAAAAACCCAAAATGAAATGAAAAGAGACTTCCTCTTCCCCACCCCCAAACAACAACAGCAGAACAGGGTTAAAATATTGTAAAAAATGTTGACTGTGATATGATTTTTGACTTGCGGGGAAATGTTTTTTAATTATTATTATTATTATTATTATTATTATTATTATTATTATTATTATTTATTTCTGTAATGCCAGAGCACATTTGAATTTGAACATCTTTTTCCCCATATTAAAATGTATTAAGTTGCTTACATCATTAAAGGGTTGCAAAGGAGTTTATGGGCAAATTATAAACAAGGATAAGGCATTAAATGAAATAAAACATAACATAACAGGACCACTGAATAATTTCACAACAAACATACTGCCAAAATACACTGAAAATGGAAGATTTCCACTAAATATTGGAACCATCTAGTAGAAATATTTTCTAGAAATTTAGGAGATACGTAAGTAAAAAAAGAAAAGAAAAAGAAAATAAATCTTAGGATAATATCTGTAGTACAAATAGGGCTCCAGACACACATCCTCCTTTTTTAAAAAAAATCAACCTTCATTTTATGCTTTTTTGTCTCTCTTTCGTCCACCTCCAAATTTCCCTCAATTGCACATTTAAATAAAAACTTTTTCCATTTGGGAACTAAACTCTATTGTTCCGCAATTAGAAACATCAGCATGTCAAGTACCATAGAGAGCTGAACAATTAATCATCTGAGACCCACATATGGGAGTTGAGGGAGCTATTCAGAATGTGTTATTTCCTTGGTAGTCTCTTCTGTTATTTTTCAGTTGCAGCTGTCTTTTTTTCCTATTTCTTCACTACTGCCCACTTATGGGAAACTGCATCATCCTAGCCTACAATACATCCACTATATACTGTATAGTAATTAGTCCAAACAGCAAATAGTTCAGGGCTTATAGGATGAGATACAGAAGACAGCATCCTGGACCCATTCTGATTTACCAATTTCATAATCCTCATGACTGGGCATATTGGTTGATGGGGACTGAAGTCAAAAAACATTTGGAGAAGTGTGTGTTTTGCTTATTCCTATTTTAGATACAGGATAAAGAGATAAGATTCTGACTTTTCCTAACTGAACCAAAACCCAAACACATTAAATAATGCAACCAGAATAAGAGTATTCAAAACCATTGTGCAGAATTTTTCAGACCTGAAATTAATCTCATCCTAATTTTCATCAAAGGTTCATCACAAAACATGCTTCCTAGGAACTTGCTCACTACTCTATATTCTTTCTTAGTTATGTTGTTTTTTCAATGGGTTTTTTGGTTGTTTTTTTCAGTGTTGCTGTGCCCATTCTGGAATTACATCATCTGTAATTTGCTATGATCTTCAATTTTTCCCTCTTAAATTCTTGAACAAATATGAATGAGTAAGGGAAGAAATTAGTCTGGATTCCTAGCAGAGAGGGTCAGAATTTCTGGAGGACCAATAAAAAGTGAGTTTTAAATAGTTTGTTTGAGAGAAAGAGGGACAAGACATCTTCTCCCCAGACGTTCTCAGAATATATCCTTAATGGCGCAAGTACTGTACAGTAGTTGCTTTAGTTTATTTCTTTATTTGTTTGTTTATTTTTATTTTTTTATTTATTTGATTTTTATGCCATCCTTCTCCTTAGACTCAGGGCGGCTTACAACATGTTAGCAATAGCACTTTTTAACCCTGCTGTCATGTTTCGAGTCTGTGAGGCTAGAAATCGAGGTTTGAGACCCTGTAAAAAAAATTCCCTGTATTTCTGAAACTTGAAATTTCATGACTTTTCATCATTTCAGGGGTTCTCTCTATGAGAATTTTTTTTTTGGCGGGGGGGGGGGGTCTTAGTTTTTCTGGGCAAAAAAGTCACATTTGTACAGTTTTCGAGTCTGTGTGACTCAAACAAAAAATTCTTTATTTTAAGTGCGTATATTTGGTCAATTTGAAAACTTCTTTCCCTTGAAAACTAGGTTGAACATTTCTGCAGACAATGAAATGAAAATTGAAATAAAAAAATAATGCTTATTGGTTTATTTTGCTCATAAAAGCCCCCCCCCCCTTTTTTGTGAATTTCTTTTCAATGTATAGATAGTTTAGCCTGCAAAATGTGTACAGTTTTACTAAATTTCAACATTCCTAATCATAAGAAAAATATAAATGAATTGAAAAAATGATGCTTATTGGGTTTTTTAAATCAGAAATGAGGCCTCCCCCCCCCCCCCGCTACTTGCAACCATTTTCACTTTACATTTTTTTAAGGCTCTAAAACCGAAATATTTTTAATATCTTAGGCATTGATTTACTAAATTTAACATTGCTGGTCATCATAAAAATATTTTTTGGGGGTGGGGGCTAACTTTTTGGGGGGCAAAAAAACTCACGTTGAGTCTGTTTCTGAATATAATGATATGAAAATTGAACTGAAAAAATTGATGGTTATATTTTTATTTTGATCAAAAAGCCCCCCCCCCCCCCCCATTTTTGAGCATTTCGTGTCAGTTTATATTTTTTTAGGCTACAAATTTCTAAGTAATTTCCCCCCAAAATTTTTGATATACTAAATTGAACATTCCTGATCATAAGAAAAATAGAAATGAAAAAATCCTCAATTTAGTTTTCAATGGAAAGAAGTTTTCAAATTGACAAAATATAAGCACTTAAAATAAAGAATTTTCGGTTCGACTCACACAGACTCGAAAACAGTACAAGTGTCTAGTGGTTTTGAACAGCGCAGCAGGGTTAACAGAGCCAGCATATTGCCTCCACAATCCGGGTCCTCATTTTACCCACCTCAGAAGGATGGAAGGCTGAGTCAACCTTGAGCCGGTAATGAGATTTGAACCACTGACCTATAGATCTACAGTCAGCTTCAGTGGCCTGCAGTACAGCACTCTACCTGTTGTGCCAACCCACCATAGTTTGGCAAGGTATCTGCCTATAGGTGAGGAACTTTAAAAGAAACTGCTTAGAAGTACCTATTAATATCTTTTTTTGGTTAGGGTAGGATGCATGTTAAGAGGGGGTCTGGACAGAAAAATATTTTATTCACATGCTTTAGTTATAAAAAGATAGGCCTTTGTGAATTGATGATCTATAGTATAAAAATGTTTTGATATGAGTCTGCATGTGGATATTTATTTGTTTGTTTGTTTGTTTGATTGATTGATTTTTATGCCACCCTTCTCCTTAGACTCAGGGTGGCTTACAACATGTTAGCAATAGCACTTTTGAACAGAACCAGCATATTGTCCCCACAATCCGGGTCCTTTTTTGGAGGGTGGCAGAGGATGTTTTACCTACACACAGAAGCTCATGGCAGAAATGGAGTGCAGTGCAGTGCAGTGCAGTGGAATGGAATGGAATAGAATAGAATAGAATTCTTTACTGGCCAAGTGTGATTGGACACACAAGGAATTTGTCTCTGGTGCATACGCTCTCAGTGTATATACTGAGATTGTAAAGTCATTGGTTGCAAAATGATGCAAACAAAAAAACCAACAACAACCCTGATGCAAGCAAACATCCAATTTACTTTCTTTAGTGTTGGACCTAAGCATGAGTAATACCAGAACAAATGAAATATAAGGAAATTTGAACTTGTTGCAAAACTTCCATGAGTAGTATCCAACTGTGAGAAATCGAAATAAACAAGTCTAAATGCCATCTACAAAAAAATGAGAGGCCACCTCCTTTCAGAGAAGAGGTTAACATAAATATAGGATTTGTTGTTTATCCTCCTTTCTCTTCTTCATCGGTGGTCTTTGCTATATGAGCACAAGAAGAAACTTTGATTCAAGGAACAGTTTAACAAAGAGACACATTTTCTAATGGCCTGCTGGGCTTTCTTTTCTGAAAACTTTCAAGAAGAGGCAAAACAACACCTGCTATAAACTTTTCTGTTTTGAAAAGGAGGTTGCTTTTCCCCAAGAGCTTTCATAAAAGGAACTATAGTTATCATGAAAGACATGAACTATACCAGGGGTCCCCAAACTTGGCAACTTTAAGACGTGCTGGCTGGAGAATTCAGGATGGAGTTGAAGTCCATAAGTCTTAAAGTTGCCAAATTTGAAGACCTCTGAACTTTACTGAAAATAAGCTGGACAATAGCCACATAAAACATGGAGCTACCTAAATACTTCAATCATTGTAACAGTATGTGAGGAAATCATTTTGTCCATATTTGGGAGTCCTTAATATTTTCTATTTTATTATGCTTTTCTGAAAAATGCTTTACTTTGCAGTTAGTTTTCATCTTTAAAATAAATCAAACTGGAAAAATAAATTGTAACTATTATTCAATAAACATGAAACTTTTTTTGGAAAACTGTGTTGTCCTACACATTAACCATGTAATCCTGCTCAGGAATACATAATCATAATCATAACAACAGAGTTGGAAGGGATCTTGGAGGTCTTCTAGTCCAACCTCCTGCTTAGGCAGAAAACCTTACACTATTTCAGACAGATTATTATCCAACATCTTCTTAAAAACTTACGGTGTTGGAGCATTCACAACTTCTATTCCACTGATTAAGTGTTCTAACTGTCAGGAAATTTCTTCTTAGTTCTAAGTTATTTCTCTCCTTATTCAGCTTCCACCCATTGCTTCCTGTCCTACCCTCAGGTGCTTTGGAGAATAGGTTGACTCCTTCTTCTCTGTGGCAATCCCTGAGATACTGGAACACTGCTATTATGTCTCCCCTAGTCCTTCTTTTCAGCCATGCACAGTTACTGCAACCATTCTTCATATGTTTTAGCCTCCAGTCCCCTAAATATCTTTGCCCTTTTTCTCTGCACTTTTTATAAAGTCTCAACATCCTTTTTGCATTGTGGCAACCAAAACGGAATGTACTGTATTACTTTTTACTGGAAAATAAGCAGGTGCATTTTCTGGGAAGTGCAGACTTAATCAGTTCTCTTTGCTTGCTGCCACTCATCCTAGAGTCAATAAAGCCATGATGCAGAATTGCAGTCGCTTAAATAATCTAAGAACTGACTTGGTAGATCAGATCAAGAGGCCATCTATGTGTTTCTCCATATGCTCTCAGGAAATTCATTAAAAATGATGTAAGAAGAACTTTCTTCTATTAGGGCTCTCCCATTTAAAATAAGCCATTAAAGACTAGAAGTCCCAATAGTCTTAACTTTCATAATTCATGCTGCCTTTTCTTAATGTTGTTTACATTTCTGATAGTCACCATCACATCTACAAATAGAACAATCTGTGGTATAAATATGGACATTTATTTAATAATTTGTTTGTCAACAAATGCAAGGAAACAGGACACATGAAAAAAAAATCACAAATAAATGGATTTAAAGAAGCAAAACATAGCCATAAACACATAAAATGAGTACATACAAATAGGGACAGTAGGATAGCTTCTACACGTCCCCTTAGGGACCTCTTGAAAAACATGTAAGGTCCATAGTTGACAGTTTAAGGTAAAAGGTATGGGGGGGGGGGGTTTAGAGAAACTAACAACAGGATCAGGTAGTGTTCCAGACATTTACTAATCTATTGCAGAAGTCATATTTTCAGAGAGAAAACTTTGTAAACTTCCTTCTTTTCCCTTAATGTTAACTGACCCAAATGATAATGAACCTTGAATACTGGCAAAGGGGCATTTTAGTGGAGAGGGAAGTCCCATCAGGTAGGACCAAAATAGGAATTCCCACCTATGGATAAGTGCCTGCTCCAAAGCTTTATTGCAACTTTCCTCCAGAACAGAAGATGAACTAATGATTGGCCCAGATTCTGAAGATCTATAGAAGCTTCAAGGCAGCTTGGAAATATAGAGTGGCCATACCTATCTCAGGTCAGGTCAGTCTTTGCGGATGGAAGAGACCGTAATGTTATGTAAGCATCACTTCCTTCTATTAATTTAGAATCCCACCCCCAATATTTTTTTTTCCAGTGGATGATTCTGAGTTCTTTTTTCTTTTTTTTTAATTTCAGCATGATTCTAGACATCATGTCTCACTTATCCGGGATTTTTTTTCAGGTTTTAAAACCCGCAAGCGCTGTAGTGTTCTTCTAAAAATTCTAGATGTGCCCTAACAGGTTGCTTAGGCTCTGGCTAGAAAATACATCAAATGATAATGCAAAACTCATAGGGAAGATTGAACAAGATTTTTTTTCAATTGTCTGAACTTTGCATTAAAAATGAGGCGCCCTGAGTCTACGGAGAGGGGCGGCATACAAATCTAAATAATAATAATAATAATAATAATAATAATAATAATAATAATAATAATAATAATTATTATTATTACTATTATTATTATTATTATTATTATTTCTCTTCTGTGTGATTGGATACCTCCAGGTTTCCTTCATACAAAAGGCATGAAAAAGGTTGGCGTTAAATAATGGAATTAAGTTTAGTAGAAATATGTCTCTTTATTTCAGTTCTATCCTCCCTTGAGGTTTTCATGATTCCATTAGTTATGCACCAAGCAGGCATGGTGCTTTCAAGTTGTTCAAAGAAACAAAAATGAACAAAAAGTAAACAAGCATTTTAAAGTCATATTGGAATCTTCTGATCCAATGCACAGGAAATATAGGATTTTATTTATTCAGATTTTCCCCTCCTATTATAGTGCAGAAAATTCAGTTTTGGAATTTAAACTCAGCTGATTATTTCAGGATGTCACATTTTTTTTCATGCAGTTTTAACTGTCTATAAACTACTTCTGGGACCATTTAAATAGATACTTGTACATTCTTTGCAATCCCATAAATGGTGAGAGAGGTGTGGGTCTGAAGATAGATTTTCTCTCTGCTGGCTCCAACGCTTTGGAACATTTGTTACAGGCCTTCCATAGAATTTAAAAACCTTCTTATTAAGACAGATTTCAAATTTTAGTAATTATCTTGCATGGTTTTTAAAAACAAATGTTGACAGTACATGTTATATAATTGAGATGTTTTTACTGAATTTGAAAATTAAGGGAGAATAGGGTAGATCTCTTTTGGCCTTGTTCTGGCCTCATCAGCTAGCCATACCCTCACTTGGATTTGAACTTGCAGCTTTTTGCCCTGTAAAAAGAAAACGCACACACACACACCCACACACACTATCTTTGGAAGTGATAAGCACAGGTATTAAATAAATATGAAATGCTCTAGCAAAACCTCCCCCATTATCATTCTTTTGCTCCTTTCTTATCCTACCTAGGAGAATTTTCAATTATTCATTGCAACGATTTCCCGTCAGAGGTTGTAGTCACTCCAATACTGGAGGTTTTACAGAAGGGATTGGATAACCCATTTGTCTGAAATAGTACTGGGTTTCTTGCTGGAGCAGAGGGTTAGACTAGAAGACCTCCCAAGATCCCTTCCACTCTGTTATTCTCTCCCCTCCACCAAAAATTAAGAAGCACTATGCCTTCTCTTCCAAGCAGAAATTGTTCAACCACCAATCAATTACTTCTTTGTCTCACTTTGTTTTCCTCCAAATTTATGGGACATTTCAGCAGAAGGGATTTCTAATTTCCTCTCAAGCCATAACCCTAGCTTTAGCGGAGTAAACTAAAACATTTCTCTTCAGCCTCGCACCCATTCACAGACTCTGTTGAGTTTATTGGTTTGGAATAAATTCCCACAGGTGGAACAGAAAGGCTGATGGCAGGGGGAATATCTTAACAAGAACTCTTTTGACTTGTCTTTTTGAAAGAGCAAATTTCTCTTTTCCACTGAGTGCTTCAAACTCAATCATCTCTCTATGCATAATTCATCCATCTGTCCATCCATCTTTTAAGTAAAGACTGAACACAGCTACTTTACGTTGAGAGGGGAACTGCTAATGGCATTAGCTTTTTTCCATAATTCAATCTTGGCACAATCTCATGTACTTGTTTTTCCAGGCAGTTAGCCTGATGTAGTTTGAGTGATTGCTCGCTCGATGCCATTTCTAGCCTTCAGTTATCCTGAGTAAGAGGGACCCAAGAGCACAATGGGGTCACCTCCAGTCCAGGATAATTGCTCAGAAGTCTCTCGAAGCAGCACCAGAAACATTGTGGGGGTGTGCGAAAACAGTTCAGTCCATAGCAACTGTTGATTTGCAGTCCAGGCTAGAAACCTCTTTAAATTGTACAGTTTTGCAGTATTTACAGTTGTGTACACATTATGACTGAAATTGCTTGGATGATGGTGGTGGTGATTTTTAAGTCATGCAAAGCAAATGTGTTCCAATATCTCAGGGGCTTCCACCAAAAAGAGTGAGTCAAGCTATTCTCCAAAGTACCTGAGGGCAGAAGAAGAAGCAATGGGTGGAAATTAAACAAGGAGAGAATCAACCTAGAACTAAAGATAAATTTCCTGACAGTTAGAACAATTAATCAGTGGGACAACTTGCTTCCAGAATGCTGCAACACTGGAAGCCTTTAAGAAGAGATTGGACAACCATTTTTTTCTGAAATGGTATAGGGCAGTGATGGCGAACCTGTTTTTGCTCGGGTGCCTAAGTGATGCATGCGTGCATGTGCGATAGTGTGTGTGTGTGCCCACACCCATAATACAATGCCCTGCCCCCCACACCTATGCAAAACCCCATGCTGCCCCACACATATGCACACACTCAGCCATGCTCCCCTCCCACCCCCATTCACACAGGCCTCACTTAAGCCTGCAAACTTTCAGTTGGCCTGTGGGCAGTTTTTCACCATATCCAGGGCTAAGGAAAGCCTCGTGAAGCCTGGGGGTGGCAAAAAAACAGACCAACAGGCCAACCGGGATTTCGGAAACAAACTTCTGGTGGCCCACTGGGTTGTTTGTCACCATCTCCAGTCTTCATGAGGCTTTCCTGAACCCTAGAGAGAGTGAAGACAGTCAAAAAGAAGGCCAAAACTCAGCTGGTCAGCACTCACATGCATGCTGGACTTGACATAGGGCACATGCCAGCTGTGGCATGCATGCCGTAGGTTTGCCATCACTGTTATAGGGCTTCCTGCTAGATCATGGAGTTGGATTAGAAGACCTCCAAGGTCCCTTCCAATTCTGTTATTCAGTATTCTAAGTTTGATCTGACCTTTTACACCAAAATGGCCAAAGTATCACATGGACTCTAATAATCTGAAGCTCTTCAGTTACAGACAACCAGGGACTCTATCCCTATGTATAGTAACCTGGGCCTAACAAGAACCCACACTATCAATCTTTTTCTCTGATCTTGCTTCTTGCATCGTACCTTCTCTGGCCCTACTGACTACCAGCTGCTTCTTCCACTTGATGAAGTTGGATGCATGCCCTGGTCTAGCAACAGAAAGGCTCTTTTGGAAGGAGAAAATTCATTTTGTAGCAGCATCTTAGGATAGCAGTTGTAAGTGCATATTTGGCATAGTTAAAACCAGGAATTCTGTAACCAAGCAAAATAACCAAAGGAGACACAGGATGGTGTGGCAAGGTGAGATCAACACAACAGAACGAGGCTTCAAAAGTTGTTCTCAATGTTTTCTTCCAAAGAGTGAAGCCAATGAAGTGGCTAGGCTCAGACTCCACCCAATTGAACTGTGTTACTCCTTAGAGTTTATGCTTCTGCTGACCTGCTCCTTGGAAACCTCTGTGGCCTGTGGACTCAGCCCTCTGTTTTTCTTTCTTTAAAACATGCTTGGAACTGGGTGGCTGAGCCTCAGAGACTGAGAGGAGGTCAATGGATGCCAGCAGAGTCCTGCAGTTTGCTGTATCATCTCTGCCAGTGTAGAATTATTGGCTCTAATCCTGCTAGAATCACCCCACACCAGGTCTATAGTCACTAGATGCCCCTAGCTCCATTCTCTCTTCCTTCCTCCTCCTTTGAAGACTACTATAAAGTTGTCCTTAATTGTTCTTAATTGTTGTTTATTTGTTAATTGTTCTGATGTTTTGTTTTTTTTAAATATTTTTATTGTGAATTTTCAACTTTTACAAACATACTTAGGAACAGATAATAACAATAAAATAAACACATGTAACAAGAAAACAAAAGAAAAGAAAACAGTACAGTATAATCCAAGTAGTACAAGTAGCGTACAAAGAAAAGAAGCATGTTACGTTATTATTAAGATTTTACTAATATTTGCTTCCTTGACATCAGTGTAATATTAATGTTCGTGAATTTATAGATTTTTTCTTTTTTCAAGCCATGTATACAGTTTCTCCCATATGATTTTTTTTTCTTTTGTTCATTACGTAATTCTAGAGTGAGCTTACTCATTTCTGCGAGTTCCAGTATTTTGTTAATTACCGTTGTTTCGGAGGGCATGTATTCATTTTTCCATTTTGTGCAACTGCTAATCTATCGGCTGCAACTGCTAATCTATCGGCTGTGTATGTGTATAATTAAATAATAATATGTTTTGGGTTGTTTTCCTCTTATTATTCCCAGTAAGTATATCTCCAGTTTTAATTCCAGTTTATAATCTAATATTTCATTTATCCAAGTTTGTATCATGGTGCAGAATTTTTTGCTTTTGGGCCACGTCCACCAAAGATAGTAGTACGTTCCTTTTTTTTCTTTTTCTTTTTTTAAATTTCCAGCAGCTTGGATCTAAGCTTGGGTAAATTTTGGCTAATTTTGCTGGGGCATAGTGGCACCTGTAAAATAATTTATAAATATTTTCCTTGTATGCTGTCGATAATATCAATCTGTATTGATCTCTCCAAATTATTTCCCATTCCTCCAACTGAATTGTGGAGCCAAAGTTTTTCATCCAGGTTACCATGTTTGGTTTAACTATTTCCTCTATGTTATCAAATTGTAAAAGATAATTGTATGTTTTAGTTATAAATTTGGTGTCCGGGCCCATCAATATTTATCTAATTGGTTATATTTTTTAGCTATTCTGTAATTTCAAATGTAAATTCCAAATGTAAAATAATGCACTTGGGGAAAAGGAATCCTTCTCAGAAGCTGTTGTCATGCCCCCCATCTCACCTACCTGGTGGCAGGCGTTCCTCCCAGGGTCCCTGCCAGCACCACCTCAGTTCAGATAGAAACATAGAAGGAAAATACCTCATGGTCCATCTAGTCTGCCCTTATACTATTTTCTGTATTTTATCTTAGGATGGATATATGTTTATCCCAGGCATGTTTAAATTCAGTTACTGTGGATTTATCTACCACGTCTGCTGGAAGTTTGTTCCAAGGATCTACTACTCTTTCAGTAAAATAATATTTTCTCATGTTGCTTTTGATCTTTCCCCCAACTAACTTCAGATGCCCGCCTCACAAGTCCAGGATCCGTGTGCAAGGCTGAAAGACGATGGCCCCTCAGGAGCAGCCTTGGCATGCAGCCCTTTAGCCTGGGAGCTGCTTTCCAGACGACCAAGCTTCTCTGGCACGAGTAGATGTAAGGAGATGGGTTACTTCGCCCAGCAAGGGAAACAGGCAGGGTGGTGCTGGAGGAGGATGAGGAGGAAGAGCTATGGCCGTAGCCACAGGTTACTCTCCCTTTACCTGCTAGGCCAGCCTGGGATCTCTGCTGACTCCTGGGGTGGCGCAGCTGTGCCCCATTTTATTTCCCTGAAGTTTTGGGGTGGGGAGGGGAGCCATTATTTCTCTGCAACTCTCCACCCCTCCCCACTTTCTTGCCCTTCTTGGGAAACCTTTTCATGTGGGAGGAAAAGTGAACTACACACCCACACTTGTGACAACATTTTCCAACCTCAGCAAGCGCATGAAAAAGTTTTCCAAGAGGGGCAAGAAAGTGGGGTGGGGGAATGGAGGGTTGCAGAGAAATAATGGCTCCCCTCCCTGCCCCAAAACTTTGGGGAAATAAAATGCCTGCCTGATCCAACGGAGGTGGGTACTGTAGTTCCTTCCCCCCAAGATACCAGGAGAAACAATAAAAAGATCTTATTTTTTTTGCACCCTTCTCACCTGGAAAAGGGCAGCGTTGCAGCTGAAACTCAACCTTGGAGGAAGCTCAGTATGCAAAATGGAGGGCGGGGGAGACAGCATTTTTTCAGTGTCATCAGTGTGCCATAATAAATCCATCCTGGTCTTTAATGCTAAAAGATCCAGGTCAACAACTTTTCCTGAGCATGGGAACGCTCTGCCTCGGGGAGAGCGATATTTTATTTTCGGTTTGCACAACTGGCGAATATGGCTCAGCTAGAATTTTTAACCAGTCTGGTTGGAATTTTTGTCAAATAATCTTCTAGTACTTTATTTATTTATTTTATTTATTTATTGGATTTGTATGCCGCCCCTCTCCGGAACTACCCAATTCATGACAAGAGAAAAGGCATATACATGGTTTTAAAAAGTATACATAGTTGTAAAATGTATTCTGCTACACTGATATTTTATTAAACAATATAATATTACACCAAGGGTAGGAAAAGTTGGCTCTTCTATGACATGTGGACTTCGACTCCCAGAATTCCCGAGCTAGCATGATTGGCTCAGAAATTCTGGGAGTTAAAGTCCACAAGTCATAGAAGAGCCAACTTTGCCAATCCCTTTACTTTTTTTCTTGTTTTTCCCCTCTAAAATCTAGGTGCATCTTATACAGTGGTGCGTCTTATACACCGAGAAACACAGTACTTTAATGTATCTGTCTTGTATGATTGAATAATTACTCACATCCCCTGACTATCTGCTGGAATTCCACGTTTTCCTCTGTCCTTGATAACTGAAGTGTTCAGCACATTCCTTAATATGAATGAAAGTTATACAGAATCAGGTTTTGACCAATGCCTACCACCCCCAGTCTAGCCATTTGTCAATCCTCTGCCCAATTCATAGACCATGTTAAGTGACAGATGGATGATATGATGGGCTCCTCTAATTCTGAAGCTTACACTGACAACCTAGTAGATTCTCGGCCTGTAGTTCAGGAGACAATTGGCCATCATCTACCTATGTGTCAAACTCAACAGAAAAGGCTGCTAATTTAAACAGCAAAAATTATACGCTGGCAGCAAAAGAGGAGTAAGCAGCAGCCATCAGCACAGCTTCTCTAATTAAGCAAAGCCACTAATTCTGGGTCTTGTTTTAGCACACTTTTAATTTTGCTCCAGATTACCCCTTCTTGAAAACAATGTTTCACTATCCCCATTCTATTTGGACATTATAATGGGACAACAAATTGTGGCCCATCAATTTGAGCTTTTTGAAAAGATATGTTACTAAAGACATATTCAGCAAACAGACTGAAGCATGATGTGTGTGTGTCCCCCCACCCCCGCCAAAAAAGTAAAATTCTGAGTAATGCTCATGGAATATCTGCTATAGGGAGATGGGAGCTAACAGATGGTTACAATGTTCATAGCCAGCAAATTCTGAATTGATGGTAGGGACCAAATACGTATGAGGATAGATACAGGCAGAAGGAGGAATTTGAATAAAGACAAAGAGCTCTTAATCCCTGAAGAACTATAAAGAGGGAAATCTGCAGAAGTATATGGCTGAGCCAGGAGGAAAGGGTTCTGCCCATACCTGTTCTATTACTGGGTAGGGATGACATGGAAATAACGAGTGGAGACAACCACAAATATCTTGACAGCAGTGATGAAAACCCTGCCATCCTCAATTCTGTTGAAGTGTATGTCAAATGGAAAGCCTTCATCATGTGCATCCCACAATCATAACATATGAATAAGTTAGTAGAAGCAGCTTATTGTCATCAGCCTTCCTTCGTGGGGAAGTCATATTTACTTACAGTAATGGTTTCATTATGGAATCTGAGTTATCTTGTGTGTGTGTGCTGTCAGAGTTAATAGCAGTCATTTGTAATGTCTTTGGTGCCATAGGGAGAAAGAAATGAAATGTAGATTTTCCATCTTTAACTAAATAAACACAGTTTCTTTCAGCTGCACAGAAACTATGGCACAACCAGTGGCAGTCTCTGTTTCCTCCCACCAAAGTAAGATACCTGGCTGTCATTTAATACCATAACAGATGACTGAAATTCATTAAGTAACAAGCTCAATATATGGGAAAATAAAAAGTGACGCTGAATCTACAATCACTTGAATTCAAGAGTTCTACAATAGATCTATAATGGAGCTTCAGTATCTCCAAGAGCATTCTAGAAGAGCACAAATCCAAACTCATACAATTAGCTTCTTATTAGTGACAGAGTTGGAAGGACCTTGGAGGTTATCTAGTCCAACCCCCTGTTTTAACAGCTGAGAACTATGAAGAATAGCCTTTCTCATTTAGGGATCAGGGAGGCTTTCATCTGGTTAATATTTAGATAGAAATGTATCCATTATACAGTTAATCAATAACTAGTGAGGACGTAATTTTCCTTTATTCCTAAATTCTTTATTTTTAAAAAAAATCTAAGGAAATTTGCCCCAAACCATACTCTGAAATGCAACTATTGTGTGGCTGTATACATTAAATGACTTGCAGTGCTTAGTTCTGTTTGGAAGAAATACATACCATGTTTCTTAGAAAATAAAACTGGGTCTTATTTTTTTTTGACTACCGAAAAAATGGCTAGGCCTTCTTTTCGAGGAGTGTCTTAATTCTGCACCACATGCCTGGCCTGGCTACCCGCGTGCTTCTTTCATGGCCAAAAGGAGAACCCCATGGTACCCACCACCGGGCAGCTTCTTTCATGGCCAAAGAGAGTGAGCAACATGACCCATGCAACTCACACATCCTTGCCTACCTGTAATGGTCATTTCAGCTACCGATAGCTGTCTACCTGAAGAAGCCTGCAATTGCCCACTCCAGCAAGCCTGGTTGCACATACGCTTAAATAGGGCCAAATAGGGCCAAATTTTGGGGGTGGGGCTTAATTTTAACATACATGCAAAAAAGACCTTCTTTTGGGGGTGGGTCGTGTTTAGGAGAAATACGGTACTAAATTAATATTTATTTATTTATTTTATTTTATTAGACTTCTATGAAAACAATATACATAGAGAAATCTAATTATCTCTAAAAAGAATTATATAAAATTAATAAAATCCTAAAACCCCCAATACCATCATTCACATTCATCCAATTCAATCATTCAACATCGGCTAGAGACAGTCTCGTCACTCACGGCCCCCATGCCCGCCAGCAGAGGCTTTACGAAAGACCAGGAGAGAGGGGGAAGTACATGTCTCCAAAGGGAGTTTGTTTCAGACAGCAGGGGTTAGAGGACTGACCCCTGAGGAACCCCACAAGTTCCTCGTTCTCCCAACCCCTCCAGCCAGCGCAGAAGGATACCATGGTCGATGGTCAATATGTGAAAGAAATATGATCTTTTAGGCATAAATGGACAGGAATGAACCACCATTAGAAGGCTGGGGATTTAATCTAATTTAAACATTTTTGGAAATCCATGGACCATAATAGGTCAATAGAGAAAGATGGAATGCTCTGGGAGGTTTTGAGGGGCATGGAGGAAGCTTTTTGAAAAGTTTATTGTATGAGTTTCCTGTCTCTTTTTACTGATTTTTCAGCAATAGTGATCAGAGACAGGCTATAGGTTTGCAAAGCATAGCTGACACTGGGATTATGGGAGTTGAAGTTCACATATCTTAATGTTGTCAAGGTTGAGAAATATTGTTCTAGATAGTTAATCCTTGAACAAAGAACTAGTAAATAATATGCCTGAAAGCCAAGTGAAAAAATGGCTCATTCTCCCAGAATGGAAATTTCAACAATGCTCTGTATCTTCAGAATCTGAGGCCATATGAGAATCATGTTCAGCAAACAGAAATGACTACGAACAACTCTTAAAGGAATCCCAGGTTTGCATACTAATGAAGCCCAAACAGAAAGATAGATAGGGAAAAAACACATCTACTTACACATAAAGAACACTTTTCTGGTCTCCAACCTGGCCTCCATCTCCTATAGTTAATGTATCATATCCTCTCTCCAAGTCAAATTCTTCAAAGTTGAGTTTGATTACCTATCCAAGACATAAAGCATTAGGCTGGTTGATTCAATTGTTAAGGCAGAATCAGTTCATGCAATATACACCATAAACAAGCAATATCCTTTTCATAGTGGCGGGACTTTTAATTTCTCAGGTTCATCTCTCTCCAATAATAATATATTAGATCTTTAGCAAACTACATCTGAGGGTAGAACATAAAACTGTTCTAAAATTGAACATATGAGAAAATGTGTTACATAAATTCTTAGAAAAGTCTCACCAGGAACCAACTCAAATGAACTCCCAATATATAGATGTTATATCTAATATCTAATATATCTAAATCACATTGTTTTCATGGATTTCAGCTGAGTCAATATGTACAATGATTTAGAACAGGGATCCCAAAACCTGGCAACTTTAAGACTTGTGGACTTCAACTTCCAGAATTCTCCAGCCAGCAGTTGTCTGGAGAATTCTGGAAGTTGAAGTCCACAACAAGTTGCCAAGTTTGAAGACCTCTGATTTAGAGTAAGAATGAAGAATTTCTGATCCACTAAGGTTTCCTACCAAGCCCATAGAGTAGCAACGTAAATTTTGTTCCATCAGTCCTTCATTGGAGAAACCTACTGTTATGTACTAACCTATGGAGTAAGGATTTACATAGCCAGTGTTGGAAAACTAAAAAATGAAGGTGATTTCAGATGAGAATAGCTTCAATTATCATTTGCTTTGTCCAGCTGGTTTATTTTATAAAAAAGAGAACCTGCACAGGATATAAAGCTGGAATGAAGATTCTATCATTTCCCACGTGAATAAGAGTTTGATATACTGTAACATCAATCTGATCTAGAACCCATGGTTCTGATACTGTGCATGGAAATAACTGAGTATAGTTCTCCATAAATAATTTGATAGTGATCTCCAAATTAAATAAGGGTGGAGATGGAGAAGGAAGGAATTAGGATCAATTATGATCATTCATTAATGTTTTGGTTCAGTTATTATGCTGGAATTATAATGGACTCTTTTTGCCTATTGAAGGCAAAAAAAGTGCTGTTTCTTTAATCATTGTGGTAGGAATGACAGGCAATTTTTTGTTTTATTTTCAAAACTGAGTTCTGCATTTTCATGAGGTTTTCTGGGTTTTTATGTTTGTCAATGAGCAGTTGAGGCTGAAATGGCAGCTAAGCAGTAGCAAGAGTTGAATGAATTTTCTTGGGCTTTCACATTTCATTTTTTTCGATATCTTCCTGTTACTGACAGCCTTTTCTTCCTTCCACCTGTAGACTGTTGGGCAGATCACTTTTGTCAAAGTAGATCTTTTGCAGGCTGTTTCTAAAACTGGGCTGTGAGTTGCATTAAATTAAATCCCAGCTATAACTGAACATACATATTGTTCTTCTGTTTTATAGTTCATCACTCAGTTAATTGTTATGAATGTGCATGCGGCTGCAACATCAAATTAACCTTGGTGTCACAGTGATGTTCTCCTTAAAGGCACCATGAAGAAATGTTGACTTTGTTAAGAAATCAATGTGTTAACTAAACAATAGATCTGATTCTATCTTTATATTGAAAGAGACATTTTCTAAAGTGGAAGTAAGTAAATGTTGATTTAGAAACCCTGGAAGAATTCTCTTATGGCTTGAATGGAGAATGGAGATGACAAATATTCATAGCCAGTTTTATAACCATGCTACTACAATTGAATAAACTTTTTTTTTGATACATTTTTAATCTACATAGTGATGTTGAACCGTGACAGTTCTGATCTAATGTTTGAATTGGAAACAGAATAGGCAGTGGGACATTTTTTTATAATTGAAAAGGGAGAGAGCTGGATAAACTTAAGCCAGCCTTAGAATTAAGTTACAAACATATACATTTCCATATTAAATTAATAGGCATGGTTAAAGGTGATATTAAATAAAACCCTGCTATTTTGAATAAAAACAAATGATATTGATAAGCCAATTTCTGATTTCACTTTTTTCATTGGTGTGTATGAATATACAGTACTTTATTGGCCTAGGGCAGTGTTTCCCAACCTTGGCCATTTGAAGATATTTGGACTTCAACTCCCAGAATTCTGGGAGTTGAAGTCCAAATATCTTCAAGTCACCAAGGTTGGGAAACACTGGCCTAGGGAACCAGAAAGCAGAATGTGGAAAAGCAAAATATCACGACATAAATGAACATTTCCCTAATCCTGAATCTGATTGTTTTCAGAAGCTGGGCTTACACAGGAGACAGAGAAGCAGAAATTAAATGTAAGAGAGGGATGGAAGAAGATGGATGATATGGATGCTAAAAACATTTGCCTCAACACTGAGGCAGAACAAAGAATTCCATCTAAAATCTAGCAAACCATAGATTTGAATTGCAGGAAATAGTTTTCCTTTCCCTATTTTACCATACCAAACAAGGCCAATCTAGATTTAAGCTCTAAATCCTAATAAGGTACCACATTTGTTTGATATTCATCTTGGACTTCATATTTTAGTGACTATGGTCTGCAATGTTGATATGATCAGGGGTCTCCAACATTGGCAACTTTAAGTCTTGTGGACGTCAACTCCCAGAGTTCCTCAGCCAGCTGCTTACAGATTTTATTTAATTATTTATTTATTTTATTTATTTCATTAGATTTCTATATCACCCTTCTCAACCGACTCAGGGAGGCTTACAACAGAATACAAAAACCGTGTAAGAAATCTAATCTTAAAAATCTAAAAAACCTAAAACCCCATTTTTCCTAAAAATACACTCATCTGCATTCATCCAACTGGATTTAGCCATTCACAACTTCAGCCACAGTTAGTTCTTAACATTCACGCCTAGGTTTTCAGGGCCTTGCAAAAGGACAGGAGGGTGGGGACGATATGAATCTCTGGAGGGAGATTTCTGACACTTAGCAAAGCTGGCTGAGGAACTCTGGGGTTTGAAGTCCACAAGTCTTAAAGTTGCCAATGTTGGAGTTCCCTGATATAGATAATAGATTTTCTGACATTTAGCAAAGCAACTATAGCTGGTATTATCAGCACACCTATGCACACCTATGCTAATTACACTCCCTGTGGGTCTGCTTGAGGTCCAGCCTGTGCATTTGTTCCAGTAAGAATGATCAGTGATCACTATTTCATGTGGAAGCTGAAAATAAAGATACTGCCAATAGCCACATCAACATCCAATGCTCAGATAAACGCAATAGCTGAAATAAATATTTGTCACAATATTTTCATTATTTGTTTCCTCCCCCCAAAAATGTCTCTAATCTGAAGGATTCACCTTTGCCAAGTATCAACCTGGGCTAAAAATATTAAATTCCACATAATGATGAAATAATGCAATTAATACAAAGAACAAAGGGTTGTCAAGTGACATGCTTCATTAATTAAAGCACCCATTCATGTAAATTGCATTTTAACAAGTTTGACCCTAATTAAATAGCTGCTAAGATTTTAATACCACAGAACATAACAAGGTTTGGGTGTCTAAGAATTATTTATGTATTTCTCCCGCCCACTTTCCTCCCTCCTCTGCTTCTCTTCTTTGTCCTAGTTTTGTTTTTACTTTTAGTTAAAGATTGAAAATTATTTAATGACTTTATATTACAAGAAACTTCCTGGCCAAATGGATGACGAAAAGCTTGTTTTTAAAAGTCACAAAGCCCTATTACACAGAAATAAGAAATTGGTTTTAAAATGGAACAACCTATTAACTGTGACAGGCTTTTAAACATTAATTTGAATATTGTAATATTATTCTATATTTATTTTTTGGAAGAGGTGCAAAGGCTCAATGGTTAAAGATGCTGAGCTTGTTGACCGGAAAGTTGACAAGACTTGAGTGCTACACTGTTCTCTTCTAGCTCCTGCCCACCTAGCGGTTCAATAGCATGCAAATGTGATTAAATAAATAGGTACCACTTGGTGGGTAGGTAACAGCATTCCATGTGTATGTCATACTGGCCAGATTTTACATAAAATTAAAATGAGCACCATACTGTAGAGTTCAACAAGATTGGGCATATTGGAGGGTAGGGGGCAAGATTTCAGGAGTGGTTTTCATGCTACCTGACTTGTGAAGACTACCTTCCATGGCTTGCTTTGTGCTTAAGATCTCACAATTTATATCCCCAATTTGTATATCCCAATTTCTAACCTGCAGCCTTAACCAGTACATTAGACCAGCTTTCTACTACTGCCATATATAATGGTAGCACCTGATGAAGTGGACAAGGCCAAAGGAGCTGAGAGTTCCACCACCTGTTTATTGGACCCGTGTCCCTCCTGTCTGGTTTTGGCCAGCAGGAGATGACATGGATCTGTGTCCAGGAGATTACCAATGCTTCTTTGAGGGAGGGGTCCTTTCGAGCTCCCTACAAGGAAGCGCTCATGTGCCCCGTTCTCAAGAAGCCTTCCCTGGATCCAGCTGTATTTAACAACTATCATTCTATCTCCAACCTTCCCTTTATGGGGAAGGTTGTTGAGAAGGTGGTGTCACTCCAGCTCCAACAGTCCTTGGATGAAGCTGATTATCTAGGCCCTCAACAGTCAGGATTCAGGCCCGGCTACAGTATGGAAACTGCTTTGGTCGCGCTGATGGATGATCTCTGGCAGGCCCTGGATAGGGGTTTATCTTCTAGCCTGGTGTTCCTTGACCTCTCAGTGGCTTTCGATACCATCAACTATAGTATCCTTCTGCGCCGACCAGAGGGGTCCTACCTCTCTGATTGGTCGCAGTCAGTGTTAGTGGAGGGGTCAGAGGTGACCTCCTATGTCCCTCCCTTGTGGAGCTCCTCAGGGGTCAGTCTTATCCCCCTGCTATTTAATATCTAAATGAAACCACTGGGTGAGATCATCCAAGGGTACAGGTTGAATTGCCATCAGTATGCTGATGACACTCAGCTATACATCTCCACCCTGTGTCCACTCAGTGAAGTAGTGGAAGTGATGTGCTGGTGTCTGGAGGCTGTTAGGGTCTGGATGGGTGCTAACAGGCTAAAACTCAATCCTGACAAGATGGAGTGGCGGTGGGTTCTGCCTCCCAAGGACACCTCCATCTGTCCATCCATTATCTTGGGAATGGAACTCTTGACTCCCTCAGAGAGGGTCTACAACTTGGGCGTCCTCCTCGATCCACAGCTGACATTGGACCATCATCTCATCTTTTGGCTATGGCGAGGGGGGCATTCATCCAGGTTCATCTGGTGTACCAGTTGCAGCCCTATCTGGAAAGGGAATAGCCACTCATGCCCTTATCACCTCAAAGTTTGACTACTGCAATGCTCTCTACATGGGGCTACCTTTGAAGAGTGTCAGAAATGTCAAATCATCCAGAATGCAGCCGCGCGAGCGGTTATGGGCCTTCCAAGGCATACCCATATTTCTACAGCACTCCGCGGACTGCATTGGCTATCAAATGATTTCTGGACACAATTCAAAGTGTTGGTTATGACCTATAAAGCCCTATATGGCATTGGGACAGATTACCTCTGGTATCGCTTTCTGCCACATGAGTCCCAGAGACCGGTTAGGTCCCACAGAGTTGGCCTTCTCCAGGTTTTGTCAACTAGATAATGTCATTTGCAGCACTAGGGAAAGAGCCTTCCCTGTGGGGGTCCCACCCTCTGGAATCAGCTCCCCCCAGAGATTTGCACTGCCCCCACCTTCCTCGCCTTCCGTAAAAGTTTAAAAACCTATCTTTGTCATCAGGGTTGGGGCCATTAGACCCTAGCCCCTGGCCGACGAGTGTAGTAAGTTTTGCTGTGTGAATGGGAATGAATGATTTTAATTGTTATTAGAGTTTTTAAAGTTTTTTAGCTATATTAATTGGATTTTTTAGATATGTATATTGTATATTGTTCTGATATGTTGTGAGCTACCCCGAGTCATCAGAGAGGGGCGGCATACAGATCAATCAATCAATCAATCAAATCAATCAATAAATAAATAAATAAATAAATAAATAAATAAATAAATAAATCAATCAATCAATCAAAAAACAAACAAATAAAATGCATTTGGATATTTAGTTTGCTTACAGCTGATTGTTTAGTTATTGACAATCAGCTTTTGTTTATATGATTTCACTTTGCAGAGATTACTTTCCCATAGGTTCTGCAAACCAATTACTGAATTTGGGCTGTAAAATAGTGAATGACCACTAGGCCACTAGCAAAATATTTTCTGTTTGCTGTCATTTAGTGGTTTTTCTGGTTTTTGAACTCACACCTGGAAACTCTAAGATAGGAACTATGAGATCTACATGTCCCACACATTTCAAAATATCAAGTTGGAGGAAAGCTGTTTTAGAGTCTGTGAATTGGCATGTCTGCCAGCATTTATGGAATGTCTTAACACTTCTGAAATGTGCTACAAGGAATCAGATCAATGACCTATTTAGTTCATTATAATAGTGTAGGTTTTCACAGTTGGCATTCAACGAAGTGGTCATGAGCTTTCAGGCTGAGTGGTCATGATCTAATTTTCTTTTGATCTGCCAATGGGTATGAGCTCTTGAGAGAGCTTGTAAGATATGGTTTATGGCTACGTGTGCAAATCCATTCTATTGGTTTATCGGTCTAGAGCCTCAGTGGTGCAGTGATTAGAGTGCAGTACTGCAAGCTACTTCTGCTGACCACCACCTGCCAGAAGTTTGGCAGATCAAATCTCAGTTGACTTAACATTCTGTCCTTCCAAGGTTGATAAAATGAGGATCCAATTGTTGGGGACAATATACTATTATACTTACTCTCTATAAACTGTTTAAAGAGGGCCGTAAAGCACTGTGAAGTGGTATATGTCTAAATGCTATTGTTATTCCCATGATGGTGAAACTATGGCACATGAGCCATAACTGAGGGTAACTAAGGCATTGCCATATGTGTAAAGTGACCAGATTTTCACATTGGTAAAGAGGGACACCATTGAGGGGAAGGAGGCTCTTGATTGAAAATTTGGTATAGATGGAGCAAAAAAAAAAATATTTCTTTCTCTCTCTCTCTCTTCATGGGCTCAAAGGCCAATGGTGGGACAGCTGCAGCGCAGGAGTTGCCCAGCTTCCCTGCCCTGATGGTGCCCGGATGAAGGCAAAGGCGGGGGAGGAGGCGGAGTGCTGAAAGGGGGTCCAAAGGCTCAGCATCTGCTCCCCTTCTTCCACAGAGTCTCTGCCCAGTGGACCCAGACAGCCCCCTGACCTGCCCTCCAAGTTCCTCACATCCGCTGCTCTTTCGCACACTCTGCCCGGCTCAAAGCTGAGATAGAAGACCAGCTGCGGTGGGGGGATGGAAAGATGACCCCCAGTTCCGCTGCCCCATTACCCACACATGCAGCTAGCCTTCCTCTTTGGAGGGGGGCGGCTGGGAAGGAAGAACAGCCAACAGAGGCCTGGCCAGCCCTTAAGTTCCTCCTGGGTCCCGGCCCTCGGCTGAGCCTCCTGCAGCTTCGGAGTCATTTCCCCAAAACTGCCAGTGCAATTACCATAAATTACACTGCCACAAGCAGCTGCCTATAAGAGCCGAGAAGGGGTGGTGGAAGGGCCGGCGTGAGTCTTCCTTTGCGGCAAATCCTCCCGCCTGCCATTCCCTCTTTCGCAGGGGTGCAGTGCCGGGCGGGGAGGGGGAAATGGGGGTGAGCAAAGGCCCTGCACAGCTAGCCTGAAGTCCATGCAGAGACCTCCGGCCAAGCTGGGTTAGGGGCAGGGAGGGCAAGACAGTAGTGGAGAGCCTGGAATCCCCTCCATCCAGCCTTTTACCAGCAGGACATTTTTGAAATGCTGTGGGACCTGGGACAAATTATCAAAAAGCAGGACTGTCACACCAAAAGTGGGACGTCTGGTCACCTTACCGATGTCAGCTCCAACGTTTATGTGCATGCTGGCCAGCTGTTATTTGGTGTCCTGTAGGGCAGGGGAGAGGCATTTTCTCCCTCCCCAAGCTTCAGAAAAGCCTCTAGAGCTGTGGATGGCAAATAACAGAACCAACTGGCCTATTAGAAGTTCAGAAATGAACTTCTGGCAGGCCCAATGGGGCACTTTTCACCCTCGCCAAGCTTGAGAAAGCCTCCAAAAAGCCCTTTTGACACCCAAGCAAAAGGCGGTTTGCCATCACTGGTGTATTCAATAAACTACACTGAAGCACACCAAGATTTAGCTGAAGGGCAAAAGTAGTTTTCTACTGAATTTGCGACAAGTGTATCTGTTATGTTTGCTGTATGAAAATGGATATTTTTAGCCTGCTACGTTTTTTGTCTGGTAGAAACAGCCACCCATGGGGGGGGGGGGGGGATCAGGATACTAAGTTATTCTAATAGAAGTGAATTCAGCACATGATTTATATTCTTTATTAAGCCTTGGTTTTCAGCTACACATTTCTGCAACCCCAGCAGAATCTGGGGACACCAATAAAATGTTAAAAGGAATTGATTTGTTTCCCCCCTCCTCCCTACTTTCTCTATCTCTCCTCTGCCTTGTCTGGCTGAACAGGAAAAAAAATACCCCACAGGACTTTGAGGAACATCCCAAGCCATTTAAATGCTGGGAAATGCTACAGACATCAGACTTGAAATAGCTCTTTGCACTAATAGCAACAAGCAGAATGCTGCCAAGAGGGTGTTTTTGACCTTTTGGAAAAAACATCAAAGCAGATTTGGACCAATCATCTAATTCCCAGAAACAGGCATAAAGAAAGTGAAGAGAGTGGAAGTAGAAAACAGGAAACATACCAAGAACAATTTTGCTAGGGCAACAGCTGGTGTAGTTGGATTAGCAAAGAAAGCAACTCCAATATGTGTTCATTCGCTTCCTCTATCTTTGTGAAGAAACATTTCCCCTCTACACAACCAAATTGTCATGTGTCAGAAATAGATGGAGGGAATCAGGGGTGGGCTACTGCCCGGATGGGGGGGACGACGGGACACAGTGGGGTAGCAAAAATGGAGCTCCACCCCAGAGCACCCAATTTGCATTGAAAGATGATGAAAGAAAATGCAGGTCGTTCTGCATAAGCCACACCCAGTGTGGTAGTAAAAAGTTTGGTAGCCCTTCACTGGAGGGAATGTTTTACTTTTATCCCATGGGCTGCCCAACTGCCCCTTCCAGAGGGAGACCTTAACTTTATGAGAAGAAGAGAAAAAGTCCCTGACAGATTAGGAGATAAATTACAGCCCGCGTGGACCATAATAAATCAAATCTGAGAGTCGATGGATTGAATTAGAGAAAACAGCTTTTAAACGAAGTTACTTTTATTAAGAAAACAAGAAAAATAGCTAATGCCTGTTTCAGGCATCTGAGATGCGTGTTACATCTTTGAAGACAATAAAAGGAAGATGGATTCTTTGGAGAAGAAAGGAAGTGATGCTTATATGACAGGCAGGATTTTACATCATAATGGGCGGAGCTAACTAACATACACAGTGTTAACTAATTAATTACTGAATGTCTCTGGAGCTGGCAATACACAGCGTGACAGTCCCTGCATTTGGAGGGCAGGTAAAATGTGATGGGGACTAGTAGGGTGGTTTCCCAAGGAGAGGATGCCTTCCCATGGAATAAGAGGCACTCAGTTGTGTGAGAGAAAAAGGGTGAAGACAACCCCACCCTAGTAGTTCACAGAATATGTGGTAGATACAGAGTGTTAAGTCTGGCAAGATTCTGTCTATAGGTGTGGGGTAATAAAGAAATCAGCCCAGAAGTTTATTTCTTGGTTTTGGAGCCTAACGGAAAAGCACTGAATTCCAGAATCCCCAGCAATGTGCTTTCCTTTTTGTTCTCTTTTTTTTCTACACCTCTCCCCTTTCTTATAGAATAGAATAGAATAGAATTTTATTGGCTAAGTGTGATTGGACACACAAGGAATTTGTCTTGGTGCCTATGCTCTAAGCCAGGGGTAGGGAACGTTGGCTCTTCTATGACTTATGGACTTCAACTCCCAGAATTCCTGAGCCAATCATGCTAGCTCAGGACTTCTGGGAGTTGAAGTCCTCATGTCATAGAAGAGCCAACGTTCCCTACCCCTGCTCTAAGCGTACATAAAAGAAAAATATACATTTGTCAAGAATCATGTGGTACAACACTTAATGATTGTCATAGGGGTCAAATAAGCAATGAAGAAACAATCAATATTAATAAAAATCTTAGCATACTAGCAACAAGGGTAGGGATCATATATTTATTATTATGGAGGCACCATAATTTTGGGTTGTTGTTGTTGTGGGGGGAAGACACTGAGGAGGTAGCAGAATCTGCTGAGATTTACCACCACTCTGTCTCATCTGGTGATGAAGTTGATGAGGGGGTAGCACAATCTCAGCCAGAGATGCAACACAAATAAAATAGGCAGAGCTTTGATTATACTATCATGACTACTGTCTTGGCTTTTTTCCTTACTCTTTTATGGAAATTCATAATAGGGTTACTTGATAAAGGCATTTTTATTTTGCCACTTCCATAGCTCTTCTGTTCTCTTGCTTTGTCCTCCTCTTGCCTAAAACTGTGATTGTTCTCTTCCTTTACTACCCTCCCTTCTTGCCTGGGCTACTTTGCAGAGCTAAAGTTAATCTTACAAGTCTGAAAATATTCCTCATTATTTTCTTAAGGATTCTAGGATGCCAAAGAAACCAACCTGACATTAGTTATACCCTTATAAAGAATCCCTTTCAACAAACCTGTTTCTAATCCAGTCATTCTAAAATGTTTTTGTTCAGTTTTGTTTTTATGCTAAATAGTTGTGAAGTTCATGTAGAGTAGAGTAGTATAGAGTAGAGTAGAGTACAATAGAATAGAATAGAATTCTTTATTAGCCAAGTGTGATTGTACACACAAGGAATTTGTCCTTGGTGCATATGCTCTCAGTGTACATAAAATACAAGATACATTTGTCAAGAATCATGAGGTACAACACTTAATGATTGTCATAGGTTACAAATAAGCAATCAGGAAACAACATTCATATAAATCGTAAGGATACAAGCAAAAAGTTCCAATCATACAGTCATAAGTGGGAGGGATGGGTGATGGGAATGATGAGAAAACTAATAGTAATAATAATGCAGCCTTAGTGAATAGTTTTATAGTGGTGTGGAATTATTTGTTTAGCAGAGTGGTGGCATTCAGGAAAAACTGTTCTTGTGTCTAATTATTATTATTATTATTATTATTATTATTATTATTATTATTATTAATTAGATTTGTATGCTGCCCCTCTCTGCAGACTCTTGGTGTGCAGTGCTCTATAGCATCGTTTTGAGGTTAGGAGTTGGAAACAATTTATGTCCAGGATGCGAGGGGTCAGTAAATATTTCCATAGCCCTCTTTTTGACTCATGCCATACACAGGTCTACAATGGGAGGCAGGTTGGTAGTAATTGTTTTTTTCTACAGTTCTGATTATCCTGAACATCTTATGCAGCTGCTCCTTGTAAACAGGTTGCCAGTAAACTACTTGTGATAGATAAAGAGGCCCAGTTATGAGCAGATCTTGTCAGGCACAAGTAAAGAAGCCTACAGGTGTAAGGTTTAAAAATACCAGTTTATTGTATTCTTCTTAATAAATAGCAATCTCTCAAGATCGTCAGCTTTAGCCTGGGAATAGGTTAAGTAGCGCATAAGTGGAATCAATTTTGAATCTCTTGTAGCTGCACAAGGATTCAAGGCTCCCTCCCTGTCTGGCTGGATGATTCCCAATATGTCTCCACAACTGGGTATGATCCTGTCCTATACCCTAAAACCATGTTCTACTTCAAATATTTTGCTTCTATATATTAACTACTGGAAAAAGAGATAAATTTATTCTGGAAATGAGAGTGTGTGTTAGGAAGTGAAAAGCAAAGGGCAACCTGGAGTCTTCGGAGAGGGGCGGCATACAAATCCAAATAATAAATAAATAATAAATAAATAAAACCCAGCATATTTTAGACTTTTCTAAAAAAAATTAAGCATTTTTCTAAAGGAATAAACAATTATATCAGAAACAAAACAAATAAATAAAATGATATAATCTATGAATGTGAATATTTTAAAGCATGAAGAAGTGTTAAAACCATTTTATTTGTAAATTAATATCCCCAGATACTTGACAGATAATGAAAGGGCATTTCAATTACAAATAGAATGAATTGAAACAGGTAAAGAAGATTAGATTATTGCTTAAACTGCTCAATTTTTTTTTAAAAAAATGAGTAAGCAGACTGTTACATATCTGTCCGCCAATAAGATGGTGCTTAAATGCTGCTAGACTGAACAGATGGTCAATTATCAAATATAGTTTGATATACAGTTACAGTTACTTTCTTTGCTACAATCCCCAGTCAACCTCTCAAATCCCAACTATGAGTTGACTTGTTGGTCCGTATCAGTGTTTCTCAACCTTGGCAACTTTAAGAACTCCTAGAAATTCTCCAGCTTAGCCGAAGAATGATATAGAACAATCAATTATTTGCCTGCATACAATAGACAGAATCTTGCCAGACTAAATCCTTATTACTCACATCCAACAAACATAATCTAGGTGATTCTAGATATCCTAACTCTGTTCTGCTGTGTCCTATCCAGTTCTGAACTGTGCTGTTTCGTCTCTCAGACCTCTCCTTGGCACGTGTTGCCTTTTTGCAAAACAAAAACCCCGCCCCTTCACAATGCCTCCTCCTCCGTAGGCACTATACATCACAGGCTTGAAAATTCTGGGAATTGAAGTCCACACCTCTTCAAGTTTTCAAGGTTAAGGAACATTGGTTTGCATTGTCTTGTATAACATTGAAAACCCTTCTTCACAGAACTGCAAGGCCAAAGACCTATTGTTTTGTAAGATGATCCTCTGTGCCCAAGATTGATTTCCTTTTCAGACAAGATCCAACATTCAGTTGCCCAATATTGCATCAAGAAGACCTACCTTGGCTGGATTGACTGCTGTGATCACCCACACACAGTATGCATTGTTATCATACTGGACAGGATAATTAGGAGATGTGATAACGCCGCTGGGCCCTCGGAGATATGTATCACACATTCTAGCTGTGGAATTGGGGGGAAAAAGAAGAAACAGAAAATCTATTTGTGGATGGAACTTTTCTTTGCAACATTCCTTTTCTTAAGGGCCTGGGAAATGAAGCAGAGTGGAAAGAAGTATATTTCTTTGTTTTACTATTTCTATCAGTCAGGTTACAGGATGGTAGAAAGCTTTCTTTTGATGTGCAAGAAAAAGAGATTTTGCACAAAATATACTATCATGAACCAAATGCATCAGTAGTGGGTTTTAAACCCCTTTACTACCAGTTCGAATGCACAGAAGCGTCCCAGGCAGGTGCGTTACCAGTTCTTAGAACTGTCCAAACCAGCAGCAACCCACTGCTGAATTGCATCTATTAATCACATTGGAACTAGAAATAGTTGGGTAATGAATCCAAGGAATGTTTTTTAAAAAATGGTCAAAATGAAATGTATTTAAAAGAAAGCATTTTTTAATAAATGGGGTAAAGTAACTTATAGAGATGTGGATACTTTTATTTTGCTTCTCTCTGGTAATACTAATTCAATCCTACATCTATGTTCCTAGCAGTAAACCTCACTGGACACATACCTGAGTAACACATGAGGGATATATTTTAACAGTTGGGCATTAAAAAGATATAAAAATATAGTTAAAGCTCTACAAGTGCTTTACAAATTGAATCCAAAAATTAACATCATGTCTTGGGTCTGAATTGTAAGGCCATTTTCTAACAATTCTCTATGAGGTCATTGCCAGGATCCATCTTAGAAAAAAAGACAATTCATCAAGTTTTTCTACTAAGGTCAGATATAAGGCCCATTAACAGAATAACTCATAAGCTACTTCATTAGTTGCATTAGTTAGAGCTGAGATGGCACTGTTTCTTAAAAGAAATAATGACTCTGAGGAGGCCTGCTTACAACCTGGAGCTCCTAAGTGCTTCCTATGATAAGGCAAAACTCTCTAGAAGAGGAACATACTTCTGAAACAGAGGTAAGCACGTTGCCTGAAATGCCCTATTCTTGCTATATCTGCATGCAGATCTTCTGACCTAATCAAAATTGTGTGAATTTTAGAATTTATGTGCAGGTACGAGCACATGCGCGCTCCCCTCTATCCCAAGGCACACAAGAGAGAGAGACATGGAGAAATTAATAGTTTCTTCTCCTAAAATTACATGGCTGTGCTCATCCAGGTAAGACTTAGATGCCTATTGATGTAAGATTAGACTTTAAAGATTTAGGATAATATGCAATATTAACATTTTTTAATGGAATATGTTGTATCAATATTTTACTTTGGGGGTTTTCACCTTTGTGTGTGTGTGTGTGTATGTGTGTGTGTTCAATTATTTCCCAAAAAGAAAAGTTCTACTTTTCTTTTAAAGGAGCTCTTTTTCCTGAACAATTTTTCCAGGGATGCCAAGTATTCTCCATACTCTAATCAGTAGCGATTCTGCTCACAAGATCTCAGAAATGCATGGCCGGCATTTTTAAAAAGCTGGCCGAAATTGCCCTTGGAGGCGGAGAGACTCATCTTGCGCTTGCACGCTCTCCGGCTTCCGATGGCTGCCAGAGATTTGGAAACCAGCCTTAAACAAAAAAACATATAATCATCACCATGTCAATCCTTCAGCTAAATGTGATTCCACCAACCAATCAAATCATTAAAACATAGTCACCCAATCTATTTGCTACATTCAAACCAAATCTCCACCCCCAACACTATATATAAGGAACAAATGGCAGTTGCAAACATTCTATATTTACAGCAGCACGAAGCTTATAACTTCAGCCTGATGATGGTGAATGTGATTTCACCGAAACGTTGCATAGACACTCAAAATATTACACGGGGCAAAACCCAAACTCAGAACAATCTACATACATATACCCATGAAAATCTACGAAAACAAATGTATATATATACTGAGAGCATACGCACCAATAACAAATTCCTTGTGTGTCCAGTCACACTTGGCCAATAAAATTCTATTCTGTTCTGTTCTGCTAAGCGTTCAACTGTTTGAGTGCCTTCACATTTTACAAAACAGCTACAACTTTTTTTTTTTTGGGGGGGGGAGACTTCATCAAATCTTAATGTAATCAATATTTTATGAGAGGCAGATAAATTAGGCCTAGACTTAGAGAGAAAATGTGATTTTAGAGGAAAACAGGCCTAATACAAACAAAAACTGCTTTGTATTCTGTCAGATCGAAAGATTAACTAGACAGAACTGTAGGGAGTAGTTTTCCCTATTAAGTGTAATGAGCTATGAGAACAACCTTTGCACAGGAGGAAGAGTCCCAGACCAGACAATGGTCAGACAGGAGAAATCACAGTTCACAGAACAAATGGGCATGGGAAGCACTTCAGAAGATACTCTCCCTAGTTTTCTGAGAAGTATAAATAAAGGAGGGGAGAAATGCTTTCAGATTTGCAAAATATTAATTTTTGCAATCTGCCCTATGAATTTAATGAATTAAATAAGGAAATAATTAAATAAATAAATAAAATCTTATTACTTCATCCTTACAGTTCAAGTGGTATTAGTTCTCATGGTTTTGTTTTTCTGTCTGGATTATCTGAGAAGGGTGATAACAACCTTGTAAGTATGACAACGCTTTCCCTCTCCCACATCCTTACTTTCTAGAGGATTGGGGAAGGTCTCTTCTGTGTTGGAATACAGCAAGGAGTGGATAGCTAGGAGAGACTGGGTGCATTCCAGAGGAGTAAGAGATAAGTGGCTGTGGGTTTTGCCTCCCAAGGACACCTCCATCTGCCCATCCATCACCCTGGGGAGGGGAGCTTCTGCCCCCCCCAGAGAGGGTCCGCAACTTGGCCACCCTCCTTGATCCACAGCTGACTTTAGACCATCATCTTTCAGCTGTAGCAAGGGGGGCGTTTGCCCAGGTCCGCCTGGTGCACCAGTTGTGACCCTATTTGGACAGAGAGTCTCTGCTAACAGTCGCTTATGCCCTTATCACCTCGAGATTCAAC